>NC_074716.1:46230212-46335212 GCF_947242115.1 Biomphalaria glabrata | reverse complement strand
TCCCAGTCTTCCCCAGGATTCGAATCCCGGACCCCTGGTTCGGAAGGTAAGGGCTACTCAGCTTAGCCACCGCGCCTCAATAAACTCATGAACTTTCATCCTACTTATAAATAATCATCTTTCCCGTTTTGTTCTCTTCTTCTAGAACATTTCAGTTTCAGATACGTCTTAATATGTAATGAAGAATTCTACCCAGTACACACATCTCATTGTAATTAGAGCCAGACTTTTTGAAGACCAATTTTTAAACAAACTTCCTTAATCGTACATTTCTAAGTAAGTTCTAAGACCATACTCCTCCTCCTCCTCCTTCTCCTCCTCATCATCCTCATCCTCCTTCTCCTCCTTCTCCTCCTCCTCCTCATCATCATCCTCATCCTCCTCATCATCATTATTATCATCATCCTAATAATCCTCCTCATGCTCCTCCTCCTCCTCCTCCTCATCATCATCATCCCCATCATCATTATCATCATCATCATCATCATCATCCTCATGGTCCTCCTTCTCCTTCTCCTCATCCTCATCATCATCCTTATTATCCTCCTCCTCCTCCTCCTCCTAATCATCATCCTCATCATCATCATCCTTCTCCTCCTCCTCCTCCTCATCCTCCTCATCATCATCAAACTCCATTTAAACGTGGCTCAAAATCTCTCTTGCAAAAGCCCTGGACACAAACCCTGCTGTTTTGCATATTGTATGTGTCACCATACAGGTCGAGAATTTTTGTTTTTCCAGACCTGTCGAGACGGAGATCAGCAAGTCTGGGGCAGTCAAAAGTCAATAGACTAGATGTATACAGTAGGGGTTTCGTCAAAACATTTGTCACGGACAATCTATAACTCAAATTTTTGTTCATTTTTGAAATATTTTTTATGTAACTGGTTATACCTACATATAATTTGGATTACATACATTCTCAGTTTGAAACCACATACCACTAGTTCACGTCTAATTACGCTTACGCCATGTGTCTAATTAATTGTATTTTTAAGTATAAACTTCGGTGACCTACTTTTGAATTTTGAAATAAAACCTCTCAACGTGTTTTAAAACCCATGAATTTCATATCGATCTCAGTCGTCAATGTTCCTCTGTTTGTGACATCTTCAGATCAATAGGATGACGCGTACGTTTTTCTGAAAATGTCACATTTATTGATTGGTGCCAAACATAACCAGAATCTACTAAGTATCTACTTAGAATCTACTCAAAATGTACTCAAAATCGACCCAAAATCTAATCAGAATGTATCCAAAATCAAATCAGAATGTATCCAAAATCTAATCAGAATGTATCCAAAATCAAATCAGAATGTATCCAAAATCTAATCAGAATCTACATAAAATCTATTCAGAATTTACATAAAATCTACACAGAATGTAGACAATGTCTACATAAAATCTGTTTAGAATTTACTCATAATAAACCCAAATTTTACTCAGAATATAGCCAATATCTAATCAGAATCTATATAAAATTGACTAAGAATATAGAAATATATATACACAATCTACTCAGAATCTACACAAAATCTACTCTAAATATATCTAGAATCCTTCATCGCTTAATCTCAAATTACAAATACATATTTAGTGACTTTTTTCTAATATTATCTTGTTGGGTATAAAAATTCGTCCGTAAATGAAATGAAAACCCAATCAGGGCACCGATTTCTGGTCATTTTCCATTGAGTCAGGACTCAGTGACCTCAATAACTCAGTCTGATTTAAACATGGTGGAACACACGGTTGCCTATAAGACAAATTTAAAAAGTTTAAGCCAATAAGAATTTAAAGAAGTGAAACAAATGTCTAGTGATACAGCAAAGCAAAGAGCCGGAGAAAAAGAAAGTTAAAGACAATTTCTTGCAACTTGTCTTTGGCTTCCAATGCTTTTTAAACAAGTTTCAAGGGAGTTGAGAAAACCTCGGCTCCAGAGGTTAAGATAATGGCATTAGTTGAACTACAGCATTAGATCTCGTCCATGGTCGGGCGGGCACTCTTTTTTTAAGCAGGTGCATAAAAGCATTCATGCACTTGCCCGAGCATTTTAAGCATTAAGCAATATCGCATATACACATTGATTTTTTTTTAATGCCTAGATAATATTTCTATATCAGAGTTGTCGTATAAACAAATTGCAATATATTTTCTTAGGCTATTATATGGAACAATATCAAGCATGGCTGCCTGGTGGTGCGGTTTGCGCTCTGGACAGTCGATGGTCCAACGTTTAAACCCTGCCCTTTCACATCCTCCGTCGTCCCCGAGGTTTGGACTAGGAAGTAATTATCTTCAACTCTGAAGGAACATTCGAAACATGTAAACCATTTTACAAAACAAACATATTTAATATCAACGCTAGGAACATCATTCTCAGATCCAGGCTTATAAAGCAATGCTCCTGGTCGTGTGGTGTGCTGGTATGCGCGCTAGACAGTTGTTCGGTCGTCTCGATAGTCTCGGGTTCATACCTTACCCCCCCCCCCCCATCCCCGTCGTCTTGCTGGAGGTTTTGAATAGTAACTAGATTATCTTCTACTGTAACCATAATCTTCAAATACGAAAAACAAAATCTAACAAAATACGTAGAAAGACACAAAGATATTTTCCTCGTCCCATATGCTAGGACAACTTTGTACAAATGCTCTTTCTTCCCTAGTGCTATTAGAGCATGGAATGGGTTGCCTGGCAGAATTTAAGTCATTGGTTAGCATGGATGACTAGATGCATGACGCGGCGTAAGACGTAATCATCATCTATTTTTTTAAAGTAATATCTGTATTTTATAAGATAAGATAAGGTACATCCAAAACATGTGTAACATTTTTTTTTCACAAATGCTGATTAATTGACTTATAAGAACAGACATACTAGAGTTAACTAGAGCTGATGCATTGACTTATAAAAACAGACATTCTAAAGCTGATTAGTTGACATTAGAACAGACATTCTATAGCTGATTAGTTGACATTAGAACAGACATTCTAAAGCTGATTCGTTGACTTATAATAACAGACATTCTAGAGCTGATTCGTTGACTTATAATATCAGACATTCTGGAGCTGATTCGTTGACTTATAATAACAGACATTCTAGAGCTGATTCGTTGACTTATAATATCAGACATTCTGGAGCTGATTCGTTGACTTATAATATCAGACATTCTAGAGCTGATTCGTTGACTTATACTAACAGACATTCTAGAGCTGATTCGTTGACTTATAATATCAGACATTCTAGAGCTGATTCGTTGACTTATAATATCAGACATTCTGGAGCTGATTCGTTGACTTATAATATCAGACATTCTGGAGCTGATTCGTTGACTTATAATATCAGACATTCTAGAGCTGATTCGTTGACTTATAATATCAGACATTCTAGAGCTGATTCGTTGACTTATAATAACAGACATTCTAGAGCTGATTCGTTGACTTATAATATCAGATATTCTAGAGCTGATTCGTTGACTTATAATATCAGATATTCTAGAGCTGATTCGTTGACTTATAATATCAGACATTCTAGAGCTGATTCGTTGACTTATAATATCAGATATTCTAGAGCTGATTCGTTGACTTATAATATCAGACATTCTAGAGCTGATTCGTTAACTTATAATATCAGATATTCTAGAGCTGATTCGTTGACTTATAATATCAGATATTCTAGAGCTGATTCGTTGACTTATAATATCAGACATTCTGGAGCTGATTCGTTGACTTATAATATCAGATATTTTAGAGCTGATTCGTTGACTTATAATATCAGACATTCTAGAGCTGATTCGTTGACTTATACTAACAGACATTCTAAAGCTGATTCGTTGACTTATAATATCAGACATTCTAGAGCTGATTCGTTGACTTATAATATCAGACATTCTGGAGCTGATTCGTTGACTTATAATATCAGACATTCTGGAGCTGATTCGTTGACTTATAATATCAGACATTCTAGAGCTGATTCGTTGACTTATAATAACAGACATTCTAGAGCTGATTCGTTGACTTATAATATCAGACATTCTAGAGCTGATTCGTTGACTTATAATAACAGACATTCTAGAGCTGATTCGTTGACTTATAATATCAGACATTCTGGAGCTGATTCGTTGACTTATAATATCAGACATTCTGGAGCTGATTCGTTGACTTATAATATCAGACATTCTAGAGCTGATTCGTTGACTTATAATAACAGACATTCTAGAGCTGATTCGTTGACTTATGATAATAGACATTCTAGAGCTGATTCGTTGACTTAATAACAACATCTATTGTAGAGCTGATATTTGTTTCTACAAATCCTTGTACTGCTAGCTCGTCATTTTCTAAGTTGATTATGTTGAAACTAGGCCTGGCCAAAAGGTTAACTGCTTGGATTCCGAACCAACGAAGGTGGGATCGCGAGTTCAAATCCAGTTAAAACTTGGCTATTTAACCATAGGTTTTTTTCGGACCCTATTCTGATGTAAACCGTTTTTTTTCTGGCTCACATGACACTCTTGTAAACCCTCAGATGAGATTTCTTTTATTTGCCCACGGACTTAAGCTGGAAATATGTTGTTTTTTTGTTTTTCATTTCCTGCTAGTCAAAAAAATTAAAATTTATATGCATGAGCTTATATGGTGCTTGCGGGCGGGTAGGATAAATGGAGCGAATTTTCTCCATTGTGTAATTCTTATCAGCGCTTGTCTCAGCCAATGTTTTGAATTTCTATAGTGCAAAAAGGGGAAATTATATAATTATTAGTTACCTCCCTTGTGGCCTGGGTCCCTGTTATAGATCGTGAACATTTTTAGCGACTTAGTTTAGCTTATAACAGATCTGCATATTTACCAATATCCCATGCTGAATGAAACATCAACGATTACGACAGCTTTAATAATGACAACTGTCAACTGAGCCAAATGTCACGAGAAGAAGCTGATGCTTTGTTTGATAATCAATTCTTTTCATACATTATATATAGCGCACAGTGTTGGCTCTCTTTCTGAGCCTGTATTGCAAAATGGATTTTTTTTTTATTTACAAAGCTTATATCCACTCACTCTATGTTTGTCTGGAACAATTTTTGTTCGCGTTATTTCTCCCACAACCATTCTGAGATCAACTTGAAATTTTTGCATAATTATTTATAGTCGATAGAAATACACGCATCAATCCAAAAATTAACCAATTAGTAAATCATTGTGTACTATTTAATTAACACAATTTGTTTTATATAGTAGAAAGAGAGAACCAATACGTTAATTATCTATTGGTAGTTAATTATTTTGTTTGGTATCACGAACAACGGAAAGAATTTGTACTTGACTGATGTGGTGGTATTAGTTGAATTAGCCTCATTTATACTTTGCAGGTCGCCGCTTTAAAGTTTGAAGCTAACAATAGATAACTATAAAATTTTCCAATTTCATAAGCGATTCGCTGGTATAGTGGTTTTAAGTCTATTTTTTTAATTGAGTATGTGCTCCACCATGTTTAAATCAGAGTTATTGAGGTCACAGAGTCCTGATTCAACGGAAAATAACCAGAAATCGATGTCCTGATTGGGTTTTCGTTGAATCATTTACGCACCAAATTTTATACCCAGCAAGATGATATTTTTTAAAAAAAGGTCACTTGATGTGTAATTTGTAATTCTAGATTAATCGAAATTAAGAGTTCGACTTAAGGTCATTCTACTTTTTTTTTGATAAATGTATTTAAAAAGCGATTACCCAGAAACCCCTTCTTTCTCTCTCACCCACCCACCCAGAACTCTTTACATCTAGTCAAGACAAGTGAGACTTTTTACGGCGCGACTATAGAAAATCTGCTAACATACGGAATAACTTGTTGGCAAGGCAACGCCTCATCTAAATTGTTGCGACGTCTTGAAAACATCATTTAAAAAGCATCAAAAATTACACTCACAACATTATCACATTTAAAAGAACTTTTTGAACAAACGTGCCTAAGAAAAATTGAAAAAATCTTGGAAGACAACGGCCACCCGCTCCATCAGAACTACGTCAGGTCGTCGCGAAGTGGGCGACTGCTGTCACTCAAAACAAGAACGGAGCGGTACAAAAACTCGTTCGTACCTCACTCGGTCAGACTCTATCACCGCCACTCATTGATCAGGGAACATGAAATGCACCAAGATACCTGTGTGTAGTCGCTGAATGAACTCTTTATGTTGTGTCTGTTGTATTTATGTGTATTTTTCTGTTGTGTTGTCTTTATATGAGAAAAGAGTCCTTGTAAACACAACAAATTTCCATAAGTCTTAGTCTTAGGATCATAGCGCATTGAGAAAGCTAAAAGCATGAAGTTGCGCTAAACAAAAACAATTGGTTAAAATATTTGTAATCGCTCAGATTTGTTATTGTTAGTCTTCATCTATTGCAAATTCAATCACATGACTGATCCAAACTTATTGATACAACTACGCTTATTTTAAGATTTGGTTAAAAGAAAAAAAGTATTTTCAAAAGTGTTTTTCTTGTTGTAGCTGTAACATTTAAATGGAAGGCTACTTGGTGGTGCGGTATGCGCTTTGGAACTCGTGTTGAAGATCCTAAGTTCCAACCCTGCCGCTGCCATCTCTCACGGTCCTGCGGGTAGCGTGGGCTAAATTTTATTTGTCTTTAATTCTGAAGGAACAGTCGAGAGATGTAAAAAAAAAAAACAAAAAAAAAAAAAAAAAAACAAAAAAAAAACAACGTTCATAGCACTAAATTAATTCGAAAAAACTGATCCTAAAACTATTTGTGATTCCAATAAAATCTTACCTTAAAACCTAGATGTAATTAAGCCCTGTTGCTACTAGATCTAATTAAGCTCTGTACTAGATCTAATTAAGCTGTGCACTAGATCAAATTAAGCTCTGTACTAGATCTATTTAAGCCCTGTAGGCCTACTAGATCTAATTAAGCTCTGTTCTAGATCTAGCCCTAAAAGCACGTTACGTTCTATGAGCTCCGCCGGTTCTAAATATACACCCATCATTTGTGTGTATACCAAATCAAATCACACAACACATACACACATACACCAAACATATCCCCTCCTCTGAGAACCTACTAATATATAATTACTCGGTATAGATCTCTATGATGCACATAATCGATGGCTCACTCTCCAGTTAATTATACACTTCAAGCTCTGCTCACCATCGAACCTAAACGTACCCCATCTCCTACAATAATTGATGAAGCTCATCCCAGGTCGATATTATTGACTTCAAGCAGAGGTTCACATACAACGTGACTTTACAAACTGCTGGGATGCATATTTAGTAGATTTCAAAAAGAAGGCGGCAGAGCCGAATGTCGCCCACTTTTAAGGTATGGACGTATGGTGCGTGTTAACGCGACATGAAGCTCTTCAAAATTGACACCAACAGTTGGGAAAAAGAGGCACTGGATGGATTCACATGGATAGTATACATAAAGTAAGGGTTCTGGATTCCAGATGGCAATAGGACCCACTTTGTTCAGTGATTTTACGGAATCTTAAGTGAAATGCTTACAATGTGATATCGGTTAAATGTTGTTTTATGCCTGATCTTCTTCAGCTCAACAAATGACAATTTTAGAATCATTGAATAACCTAGTTCAACTTATTAATAATGAACTATGGAAATTAAAAGATTATCAATGAAAGCTTAATTGATTTTTTCAAATTGCAAAATAATAAAATTTGTTTATTGAGCGAAACTCAGAAAAGCTGTAACTAATGTAAACAATGAAACAGGAAGTTTACTTTTACCACAAACTCTGGGTTTTAAAACTTAGGCTATCATTTAATTAAGTTTTCTATCTCCTGGCTTAATCTTTATTGATCCCTGTGTCACAGACGGTTGTCTGTCAAGGACAAATGTTTTATCCCAAGTAACAATTTGCTGAGTTTTTTTGTTTCTTGAGACCAGTGGTTCTCACACCTCAGATCTTAAGACGCAAATTCAGAATGGTGAGGTGACAACCATGTCCAAATCGATCGCATTGATTACGGCATATAATCACGGGATCCTTAGGGCGTCTCTGAGTCTACCCCGCTCTAAAGGGTACCTGACGTTAGTTGGGGAAAAAATAAAGGTGGTTGGTCGTTTCAATAGTATATTTCCACCATCTTACATTACATGCCGTTTACGATTTTTGACTACTATTGTATAACAAAGAAGCTTGACTCAGAGGCGCCCCAAAGATCTCGTAATTATAAATCCCAGTCTTTACCAGGATTGGAACCGTGAACCCCCGCGGGTCGGAAGCCAAGCGCTTCGCCACTCCGCCTCTTCCTTTCAAACCTTCGAATTAAAAAAACGTACTCTGACTATGATGACACAAAGTCTGGCTCACTACAGGACAACGAAGGTCTCCATATACATGAACTCTAGAATTTTATTGTGTACATTGCTGTATTGCCTCTGTTTATAAATAGGTCAGTGCGTATGACTCTAAGCCTTTCTTTCTAGTGACTAGCATAGACTCGTAGAACTGGAAACATGATAGGATTAACCCCCTTGCTTCCTATTGGTCGCATATGCGTGTGTGTTTATAGCCTCTCAGAAATATTAGAACTTAAAAAAAAAAAAAAGTTTACATATAGTCACTCTGTCTGTCTGTCTGTCTGTCTGTGCAATCTTGTACACATTATGATCATTTCTCCCTCTTACCAGTCTCGGATTAAGTCGAAACTTTGCACTATTATTTATTGATGAAGATAATACACGAATCAATTAAAAATTTAAACAAATAATTAATAAATTGTTGGTGATTAATTACTTATTTTGTTTTATATAGCAAAAGAGATGAGTCTTGAAGCGTTGAGATATATGGCAGCAATTGTGCGGTTCTTTTCATTATATAGCTTTTAAATAAATAATTGTAAAATAGTATTAAAACTATTCTCAATAGCCACAATGCCGTGCTCCTTCGCGTTGTCATGTGATTCCAGAAAAACAACAACACAAAATGTCACGAATGTAAACAAAAACCACAAGATGATTGAATGTAGACATATATGGTAGGATATAAGCCTGACAAAAGATAGAAAAAAATGTTTATAATGAAAAAGAGTCATATTCTAGAAAATCATCACGAAGCCTGTAAGTAAAGTTCCCCTTTCAGACCTTGCGATCTATGGGGGCAGATGATGTAAAGGTCATCTGTTTCTGTGGCCCAGGGTTAACGAGGGTGTCATGTGGCCAACACAACGACCAAGCGCCTTTATTTTTCCCCAACTAATGTCAGGTACCCATTAGAGGCGTTAGGCGCCTAAGTATCCCAAAGTTGAAAATCCCAGTCTTCACCAGGATTCAAACCCGGGACCTCGGTTTGGAAGCGCTTTACCGCTCAGCCACCGCGCCTCCAAGTCTGTAAGTAATATTAGAAAATATTCTTTACGCTAAGAATAATGCATATAAGTTCCCATTCTTTTCAATGAATATCTTTTCTTTTTTCTCCTACTGCAGTCTCATGATGAAGTTGGAAGCTTCGCATAACTGATTCTATATCTGAGATTTAACTGTGCTGTGGATAGATAGATCTGCATTCATTTTGTTTTCTCTAGGGATATTTCGGACTATAGTCTAAGATAACCTTCACCTTCTCATTATCCCTTACTCTGTTGGACCGTTGAGGCACCACACAAGATCTGTTGACCTTCTTTTTCCTTTCCCTTTGTGTCTTAGAATCTCTTTCAACGGCAGCCGCGTCTATTTTTACAAAGCTTATATCTACTCACTCTGTCTGTACGGTAAAAAAGTTCGTACACGTTATTACTCCCACACCCAATTTCGGATTAAGCTGAAATTTTGCATTTATTTCTTTCACCTGACAATACACGAATTAAAAAAAAACCAATTTGTTAATTAACTGGTTGGTATCTTGAAAGATGTGGTGGTATAAGCTGAATTATTTCCCTTGAGCACTCTTGAACCCTGAGTGAACATTTTTTATACATTTAAAAAACGATCTTGTAAACATTCACCATGATACTTCTTTCTTCCGTCCCCTCAAAGGACTGGTCAAGACTAGTGATAAGCTAAACAACAACAATTGGTGACAATATTTCTAATCGCACAGATTTATTATGCCTGTGTCCATCGTGCATGTAATGTCTCGGTCCATCATCCATCCTGCCGTATAACACCAAAAATGATTTCCTTAGTAACTTATATAAGTAGTTTGAAGACAGACTATGACAGAGCGTACAGTGTCATTACAACAATTCACAGCTACTGTAGTGATTACTTACTAATATATACATTTATAATATATATATATATATATCTATGAAAACAAAAACATCAGTCTGCCAAACTTGAACTCTCAATGTATTCTTGATCCAGTCACAGCTTTAGACTAACGTGCCAAACTATCAATGTACTCTTGAATCCAGCTTTAGACTAACGTGCACAAACTATCAATGTACTCTTGAATCCATCTTTAGACTAACGTGACAAACTATCAATGTACTCTTGAATCCATCTTTAGACTAACGTGCACAAACTATCAATGTACTCTTGAGTCCAGCTTTAGACTAACGCGCCAAACTATTAATGTACTCTTCAATCCAGCTTTAGACTAACGTGCACAAACTATCAATGTACTCTTGAATCCAGCTTTAGACTAACGTGCCAAACTATCAATGTACTCTTGAATCCATCTTTAGACTAACGTGCACAAACTATCAATGTACTCTTGAGTCCAGCTTTAGACTAACGCGCCAAACTATTAATGTACTCTTCAATCCAGCTTTAGACTAACGCGCCAAACTATCAATGTACTCTTGAATCCAGCTTTAGACTAACGGGCCAAACTATCAATGTACTCTTGAGTCCAGCTTTAGACTAACGCGCCAAACTATCAATGTACTCTTGAATCCAGCTTTAGACTAACGTGCCAAACTATCAATGTACTCTTGAATCCAGCTTTAGACTAACTTGCACAAACTATCAATGTACTCTTGAGTCCAGCTTTAGACTAACGTGCCAAACTATCAATGTACTCTTGAATCCAGCTTTAGACTAACGCGCCAAACTATCAATGTACTCTTGAGTCCAGCTTTAGACTAACTTGCACAAACTATCAATGTACTCTCGAGTCCAGCTTTAGACTAACTTGCACAAACTATCAATGTACTCTTGAGTCCAGCTTTAGACTAACTTGCACAAACTATCAATGTACTCTCGAGTCCAGCTTTAGACTAACTTGCACAAACTATCAATGTACTCTTGAGTCCAGCTTTAGACTAACGCGCCTAACTATCAATGTACTCTTGAATCAAGCTAAAGATTGTCTAAAAAAACAAGCGATCTTTGAGTGGCTTGTTTCTCATAACAGTTTAGGGAAATAACACTTGGCAAGAATAGTGGAAAAAGAAAAGGGGCGGGATAAATAGAATACGGAGAAAAAAAAGTCCCATTCACCGGATCACTTTTGTCCAGCAGACCGGACCTTGGTCAGTTAAATGAATTATTTCACGAGGGCAATGACTTTCTATAGAAATGTTAGGACTAGGGCGAGACGAAGTGGAGTAGTTATTGACTGAAAAGGATATCCTCTTTGTTTCCGTCCCACCATTCGTTCTGAACCCGTCAGTCAGTCCGTCCGTCCGTCAGTCAGTCCGTCTTTGTTTTTGATCTACATTTATTTATTTTTCCTCTATGCAAAACGTACATCAACTCAGTCTGTTTGGTACACATTTTTGTACAAGTTATTTCTACCACTTGTCATTATTGGATCTAGTTGAAAATTTACACAATTATTCAATGTTCATTACAAAACATAAATCAACTATCAATCAGTCGTAATTAATTAATTTTGGTTCAAATAGAAACAGCCCTAGCTATGAGGAAATAATGTGTAGAAAAGTACGTGGTGCCCTAAAAATTAGAAGCCCACAAGAAATAATTTTATAACATTCAATAAACGATATTTCATACAAAGATCAACTGTTGCACAATCGTCTTTGGTTATAATCATAGCTCTATTTTTTTTTAGTTGGCAACAAGTTCAAATTAGCGTCCTTGACATTGGAATTCAATATAGTACCCTATATAATACTTTATCAAATGTGATATATTGTTTTTATTAATCTTCTATAAGCTAAAGAATCCTGACTTGAATCTTGTTTATAGCTTCAACCCCAGTTAACAATAAGGACCACCATTAACCAATGCGTTCCATATGCTTATGTGTCATTATCACAGACCTATATAAAATACATTGTTTACATCTGTGGTTAATTTTTAATTCTACTTTTGATCTGAAGATATTGCATTCAGACAGGAATCAACTTCTCTGACATTTCAGATTTTAAAACATTAACTTTAAAAAAAAAATAAAACCGAAAAAAAATTTTTAAAACATTTTTACTTAGCATGATGAAATGTATAGCTTGGTCACGTTGGTTGAAATCAAGCCCAATTAGAACATACGTTGTTTTTGTTTGTGTTGATTTGTTTTTTTGAAAATATGGATGTGAATCAGCATGTATAAACCGACCATGTTGAATGTTATTTGTATATCAGATTTGTAATGTATAGTGATAGTGGATAATGTTTAGGTTAGTAGTGTTTTGGTTTAGCATAAGTGTCTTTTACAGAACTAAGTTTACTTTTCACCTTCATGTTCACCTATTCCTTATTCTGTTTGACCGTTGGGGTACCACACAAGATCTGTTGACAGTCTTTCTTCATTACTCTCTGTCTTTCGTCTGGGAAAGATCTCTTTCAATGACATGACTGCCAATATTCTTATGTCATATTCCCATCGCTTTCTCTGCCTCTTCTTCTTTTTTCCTGGTACTGTTCCCTGAAGGAAAGTCTTTGTGAGCTCTGAGGACCTTTTGATATGGCCGTGAAGTTTTAGTCTGCGGTTTTTTTTTGACAGCACTTAGCACGCCATCGTTGAGTCCAATAGCCGTACTTATTAATTCTGTTTCTAGTGAATCTAGTCTCTTCATATCTGATGCGTTTTTTCTGTGTGTAATACCTAGAATCTTTCTCTCTAGTTCTACAGTCAACGTCTAGGATTCGCAAGCATATAAAATTGTGGCCGTGACCAGCGGGAACATCAGTGTGATTTTAATGTCGAGTGCTATGCCTTTGTCTTTCCATATAAAAGTTCCCCCTTTCAGACCTTGCGATCTATAGGGCAGATGATGTAAAGGTCATCTGTTTCTGTGGCCCGCGGTTAACGAGGGTGTCATGTGGCCAACACAACGACCAATCGCCTTTAATTTTCCCCAACTAGTGTCAGGTAGCCATTAGAGCTGGGTGGACGCCTAAAGATCCCGAAATTAAAAATCCCAGTCTTCACCAGGATTCGAACCCGGGACCTCCGGTTCGGAAGCCAAGCGCTTTACCGCTCAGCCGTCGCCCCCCTATTCCATATAGTTTCAAGAATTGCAAGTGCTGCTGTGGACTGTGTAGTTCTGCCCAGTTGCTCAGATTTGGTTCCCTCTTCTGAGACGATTGCTCCGAGGTATTTAAAACTAATGACACTTGTCAGCTTTTCATTTGCACTATTAATATTCCTTTTTAAAGCCCTCTTGGCTCATAATTTGTTTTTGTTTGTTTTTTCGGCATTGATTTACATACCATATGCTGATCAATATATTTGTCTATGCGCATCACCAAGTCAGCGAATTTTTCTTCTATCCCTGCTAGACCATTAATATCATCCGCGAAGCACGTTACACGTATTCAACTTGTATATGCTTTTTTAAAAACATTACTTTGAGAAATACGAAAGATTTTAATGGAAAACATCCTCATTATTTGCTTTTATTACAGTTCATCATATATAGTATACTTAATTTCTTCTTAAAAACGGTGCATTTGTGGGAAAAACGGTTCGCTTGTTTAAATTATTAAAAAAATTGGCTTTCATAAGAACGTTGTTAGTCGTATTATTAAGACAGACGGACTGACGGACGGACAGCCAGGCCAATATAGAATAAGGTTGGATTTGATTTTCATTAGCTCTTAATTTTTTTTAGATCTAAGCCTGTCACTAAGACCGACGGACGATAGAATAAGGTTGGAATTTGATATGGTTGAACTTTGATTTTCATTGCCCTCTTAATTATTTTCAGATATCGAAACTAGACATTAAGTCCTAGGAACTAGCGAACGGATAGATAGACCACACAAAAGTAATAGCGCCTTTTTTCTTCTTTACCTACAGAAAAAGATGCTTTTTTTAATTTGCATGTTTTCTATTGTTGCTATTTTCTAATCTACTACTACTTTTGAACATGTTCCCCCCAAAAGCGGCTTGACTATTTAATTCTCTGTGACGCGACAAAAGTTGTGAAGTGACGAGACGGGAAGTAACAAAGATGAAGGAGTCTGAATGATTGAATGGAAACAGACGAGATGTGACTTAATGAATTTACAATGTAGAAATTGGCTTTACGCATCGATTTGTCAGCTAATACCAGAGCAGAATACATACGTCTACGCGTTTCCAATAAGGAAGGAAATTATCTAATTAATTTAAACCAGATTCATCCAGCCAAAGGATATCTTCTAGTTCAAATGTATACAAATTGAATTAAATCAATTTTGTCTATTTCTGGTAACTATGCTTTCTTGTGCACTGGTAACCTCTTTTTAAAAAATAAAAAAAAAAATAGATTGATAATAAAGTTTATGTTTTCACGCAAACTCAGAGCGGTCCCAAACAGGTCCGCCTATGAGTTCGGTGTTAGATAAGCAATACGAAATTGAATTCTAACTCCCATCATACATAATTGAAAGCTGGCAAGGAGCGTTTTGCAACTGGAAGAGGTCCTTCCCTTTTTTCAAAGCTATTATCGACCTATGGCTCTACATTTTTGGGCGGAGACAAACGTAATCATGTGCTGAAAAATAAGGCAAATATTGTTTATTACAAAGCTTATACCCACTCACTCTGTCTGTCCATCTGGTACAAAAGATTGTACACATTATTTCTCCCACACCCAATCTCGGATCAAGTTGAAATTTCGCACAATTATTTCGTGTAACTGAAAAAAACAAACAACAAGAATCAATAAAAAAAAAATTAACCTATTAGTTAATTGACTATTGTAAATAATTGTTTTGTTTGGTATCGAATAAAGGGGAATAAATTGCACTTGCCAGATGTGGTATAAATTGAACTAGTCCCCTTTATACTTTGAGCAGAGAATTCGGTCGTCGATTAAAAGTTGGAAAACAAGCAATTCTAACAATAATATAAAAACTTTCTATTTCATAAGCCCTCGAGCTCGAATTCAAGTCATACAACATTTTTATAAAATATATTTAAAAGCGATCACGGTAGCATTAACACAATTACTCCCTTCCTTCTCTCTCACCCCCTCCCCCTCTTTCCCCAATAATGCCAGACAATTGACAGGTTTGTAGCGCATTGAGAAAGCTAAAAGCATGAAATTTCGCTAAACAAAAACGATTGGCAGTAGTATTTTTAATTGCACGCATTTATCATTATTACAAATTTAATTACGTGACGAAGTCTTCGTATTTGATTCAGCTACGCTTAATATAAGCTTTACTTTTCTTGTTGAATCTTTTTTAAAAATGGGTGTAAACAATTTGAATTTTTAGGTTTTGTTATTAAACAAAAATCAAAAGTTTTCGGTTATTTGTATTAGTTGTTAGTGCAAACTACTTGTCAGGGTGTGGAGTGATAAAATGAGAGTGTTGAAGTCTACCTTTATTATAGATTAAGTCCGTAACCTTCAATTTTGTGTTTATTACTCAACAGTATTGCATTTTTCTGTAGGAACTAGTGTCAGAAGGTGTCAGATGGTGCTAGATTTGTTATGGCACGATTAGAACTAGACTAGATTTTGAAAAAGAAAAGCGAACTATAAAAAGATGTAAACAGACTACTCTTGACGGCTTCAGAAATAAGGAGCTATTTATAGACGTAGAGATGGAGCCTGACCACATTCGATGGTTCCCTTCATTGTTATTAAAACTTCTTTTCGATATTCGCTATCAGCGTCGACTAACTTATATTGTTAGTCTTTCGCCTGTGTAGATTTCGCTATTTGAGAGTTACCTCCGTCTGACATATCTGCATAAGCCACAGCACGGAAGCACCTAACAGATTGTGGTATCTAAAGTGCGTGGGATGCATTTAGATTGTACATTTAGTCTCAGACTTGTTCAATCTATGAAGAATGCAATCATTCGATCATCCAAAACGTTGATCACTAGAAGGTGTTTACAGCTAATTTTAAAACCAAAAAGACCAATAGTAGTCGTGTTATTACTCTGTCGTTGGAATGTATCTCCAGAGAGCTAGTACAACTTAACTGATGTAGACAAACTATATTTTAATTATTATAGAACTTTAAAAAAATTGAACAGACTTCTTTTTTTAATCATAACTTAATGATACTTTTATTGAAAAACATACACAGATTCAGCTTGAGATGAAATATACATCTAGTAGTAATAATATGAAATGATATTTGAAACAAAATCTAAACTCAGGGGCAAACACACGTCCTCCCTCTCTTGCGTCTCAGCTCACTCCCTCATTCCATTTTCACTCATGCGACTACTACTTAAGAAAATAATGTGTATATTATTTAGAAACATAACTGTAAATATGGAGTTCTTCCCTTTATTTATCCTGACAAATGGAAACTGATAGGGTGCTTTTCTTCTTTCGGAGACTGATACTTAAGTCTATTATTTAATGTGAAGGTAAACCTGAAGACAATTGATATAAATGTACATTTCATTGACATCTAACATCACGAGACATCCATACATTATTTCATATTTAAATGCAATGCTCATATAATAAACCTAGGGCTGGTAGAAATGATAAGAAATGAATGTAACCTACAACAATACCAAAAGATTAACAGTTGAAATATTGAACTCTTGGACAATTTGACCCTTTGTTCCGATAAGCCATTATAAGAGACAAACAAAGTAATTAGTAGCTATAGAGGAAACAGGGCCGGCCTTAGGCATAGGCAAACTAGTAAGCCGCCTAGGGTCTCCAGTTACCTAAGACCGACCCTGGAGGAAACAATGACCATCTAGAATTATTCTTATATTTCTTAGATCGAATCATTGTTTAAGAAATTCGCACATAATTAATATTATTGATAGCGCTTTAAAAAAAAAAAATAAAACATTCATCAATTTACTACATTATAATTATAAAATATAGCTCAATAAAATAGAAAGAGATGTAGTGAAATACACACTTAGAAGATACACATAAAAATTATTATGACAATAGGATATCCTATCTGTACCTAGACATCTAGGGCTCAAACAGACACCGTCAGTCTGATAGAAACGAATATCAACCTAGAGTGAAGCCCACAGATCTCAAGATGACAGAAGCAGTGGCGTAGCTAGGGTGGGGGGAGGAGGGGGAGAATTCGAAAATCCCCCCGGGCCACCATTTGAGAAGGACCCCCAAATTAGTGTTTTTTTTACATTAAATATTAAATATTAACGCAAAATGCAGGGGCCCCCAAAAAGGTCAAGCCCCCCGGGCCCTTAAATGATGGCTAATTCCTAGCTACGCCCCTGGACAGAGGTGGTTCTCATTAACTACGAAAGACTCATCATGAGTATCAGTTCTTTAACTAACGCTTTATCTCGCATTGACAAAACTTTTGCAGCATATGGCATGCAAATAAATGCCGAAAAAAATAACAACAAATTATGACCAATAGCCAACAGGGCTTTAAAATGGACATCAGTATTGGAGGTGAAAGGCTGACTATTGTTAGCAGCTTCAAATACCTCGGAGCTATTGTCTCAGATGAGGAAACGAAACCCGAACTGTTGGCCCGAATCGCACAGTCCACAGCAGCCCTTTCAAAATTTAAAATAATATGGAAGGACATGGGCTTGGCCCTCGGCACCAAAATCAGACTGATGCGCTCCCTGGTCGAAGCCACATTTTTATATGCTTGCGAGTCTTGGACGCTGATTGCGGAGCCCTGGGCGAGTGTCATTCTCGAGTGTCATATATCCTATATATACCGAATATTACCGAACCACATCACGCTAACGGGCTCGTCCGCCTCTAACGCTGTAGGCCTTATTTTGAATACTAATAGTATCTTACGTAGGCACTATTGACCTTTCACTTATTACATACTGTATAATCCTATGCCTGCATGGAAGATTTTGCCTTTTAAGATTTATTAACGTAATTAATGATTCAGAAATAGTTTGCATAAAAAATCAACAAACTAGATAATAATAATTTCTGCTAAGCACGCTTTCCGAACTATTTATTACGGAGACGAACCAGAACACTTGCAATAAGTAAATAGTTGTTTAGACTGTCAGACGGATTCAGTCACGGAAATTTCTTGGCTTTTTGTTTAGCACTAATAATAATATTATGTATCTTCTAACCCGATGCGCGGTCCGAACGCCGAAGCCACATCGAGGCTCTTTAAGAACAAGGTGTGCGATAGGAGCTACAGTTGTCTCTTGATGTTCGCAGATCCGACTTTTGCGGAAGGGCCATACCACGGGTTTTCAAAAAACAAAAGTGTCATGTTAAGAACTTGCAAGGAATTGGTGTCATAAAGATGCCGGGAAGGCTTCCAAAATATCGAGTAACAAGTCCTAGTTAATGAGAACTGATCTGGATTACGAAGCTGAAGTTGACTAGGAAATCTACGATTTCGGGGCCCCCATTTGAAATTTTGAATTTCTAAACAAAAAGAAAAGTGAAGAGAGTCTAAGTTAAATAAAATGTGAAATTATTTTATTATTTACCATAAACGACATTATATTTGTGCAGCATTTTGAATGTTTAGTTTACATTTTGCATATAAAGCAGGAATAGTATAAATGATTGGATTTAATGCTGAATTTATCGGTAAAACAAACACAGCAAACCAAGCGTAAACATCGCGGTCAAATGTGTGTCCTTTCATTGAAAAATAGCCAATGACGCCGATAGGAAACCAACACATGAAATCTGACATGGCAACAAAAGCCAGTTTTTTGGCTACTCCCAAATCTTCTAATCTTCTAATACGGTTTTGTTTTAGGCACGACAAAGTCTGTTTCCGCCTCGTTATGTTGACGAAGATGGCGACTTGACCTAAAGCTATAAGTAAAAATAAAACGAAATTAACTCCAACGAAAACTACGAAATTGAACTCCCAGCCACTGAAACGAATAGCGCTAAATGGAAGAGCCAAACACAGACCGTTAGTTGAATAAATTTCCCAATCAGAATTGATTAGAGGAACAGCGGCCAGGATAATACCGACTAACCAAGCTAATGCATGTAACACACAAGTCAAGGTCTTTGACAATTTATATTCACCAAACGGATAAGTGATACTCAAGTAACGGTCTAAAGTGATCAAACAAATAAAGAAAGTTGATGTTTCACTGGAGAGAGTTGATAAAAACCCAGAGATCTGACACAACATCCCATTTCTCCAGTGTTCCTCGTCCAACACATACGTATCTTTATAGTCAATGTCAACGCTTGCAATTATCATCAAATATATCCCCATAAGGAAATCTGATATTGCCAGAGCTGTCACGAAAAGACCATACGCTTTTTTGAATACCTCTCTGTTCCACACAAATCTGTAGATTAACACAGTTCCATTGCCTACAATTGTTATTATGCCAACTATCCAAATGACACATCTCTTAAATATATCCCCAATAAGATGTTTGCACGAAGAAATGGCGTCAGTGGGCCCATGACATTTGTCTACAGATATATTATCATTTAAAATTAGAGGACAGCATAATTTAAAGTCACTTGTCCATAAACCAGTTCGAATGGTTAGACCTTTAAAAAAATCTTGTTGTATTTTAGAGATTTCAACATGCTGTATGGACAATGTATCTAACGCGTAGAAATTTGGTATTCCCAAGTCCGTGAATCCTAAAATTTCTGTATCACTTAAATCTAGATATTTTAAGTATTTTAAATTGAAAAATGTATGGCCATGAATCGATCTAAATGACGTATGAGATAAGTCGATAGTTTCTAAACTTTCTGGAAATGTAAAATTTGCATTTATTTTAAGGCTTGGATTATTAGACAGATTTAAAACTCTTGAGCTCCGCATATCGTGAAACAGTTTCATTTCGCCAGTACTTTCCAAGTCATTGTAACTTAGATCTAGTTCCAAGAGATTTGAAAATCTCCAGGTTTGAAATGATAAGTCGAAATTAATCACGTGACATTTTTGAACAGAAAGCTCGATGATATTTAAAATTGGAAAATACACTGCAATAAGTTCTGGGATATAGGTCCCGGAAATGTTATACAGTGGAACACGAAATGTATAAATGTCCATAGACGCAATTGTATTGTTATTTATACGTTTGTTAGAAAGGCACGTATATTTCTCGGGACATTTAGGGGAACAAAGAAATTGTTCCTTTTTTACATTGTGGGGATACTGATCAGACAGGCAGAGATCTTTAAGAAAGACTGTTATAGTTCCAATACATTGATCAGTATATGGTCTTGGCAAAACTAATTCATCTTCTCCATGGGGACAATGTCTTATTCCATCGTGCATCATATCAAGTGGAATACAATAAGAGTTATAACACTTCACGAAATTGTGTGGACAGCTGAAGTTCTCGCAGTGTTGTAAATGAGAATTATCCTGACAATTTAGTGAATTTGAATTAAATTTAATACAATGATATGCGCTACCTACATTACCAGTTTCACATATAAATGCTTGTAAACTTATTTTTATTGAAACGGTTGCTTTAAAGTGGCTCCCATCGGTATCAATACAAAAATTATAAGAGTTATTGTTTATGATAAAATTAAGGCGATCTTTAGCCGACCGGCATTTGTCAGAATTGTTTACAGTTCTTAAAATATTTAAGTCACTTTCTTTTTTCAAAAGCAAGGTAAGAAAACCTGTGGTTAGGTTTTCACAAAATTTTACACTGGGATGCGTGTATTTTCTATACAGATTTTCTGTTGTCTTATGATGAGAGTGATTCAAATAAATAAAACAGTTATTTAAATGGATAGACAACTTTGGAGAAGTCAACACAGCGAAAAAATTCGAAATATAATTTTCTTTAAGAAACGTGTCTTCCTTTTCCTGAGTTTTCACCGTAATGTGATCATCAGAAACATGCAAATGACATTCACATATAACCAGTTGAGGGTCGATATACCTAATAGAGTTTATATCTATAATATAAAAGGTTTGATTGGTTTTACTGTCTACATGTAGAGTAGTACCATATCTTCGATTGGTATAATTTTTACTACTTATCATAAAACACATTATTTTTAAGTGACCATATAAATAATGAACCATCCAATAAGAAGCCTCAAAATTGTACTTTAATGCAAATGGATTTAAAGACGACCATAAAAGTGTAGATTTATCTATTACCGTAAGAGCATTTAGGATGGTAAATCCAGTTGATGCAAGTCTATCGTACAGTGTGTGAAGAATATATTCGACTTCATCGAATGTTTCAAAAGAAACCCAATAGCGTCTTTGTTCAATTCCACAGTAGACTTCAGTCTCGAAAGGATCCCCTGAATAGTATTTTATTTCATAGAATGATTTTAAAAATGTTCCGATCATAAAACTATCAGGCTGTGTCTCACATTCTCTGTAGCAGAGTTTGGAATAGAACTCATAACTTTCGAATTCTTGAAAAGATTTTAAAAGCATCAAATGAGCCAATTGAAAACTTCTGTCACGCAAATAGTTTTCTGGTAAACTCAAAATCATGAAAAAATTAAACTTACTTTGTTTTATGTAGTTAGTCATAGAAGCATCCATTACATTACAGTTTTTAAATAAAGAAATAGTCATTACAGTTATTCTAATAGACCTTGACTGTGACTCGCTCCATATCTGCGATTGACTAGTAATGTTCTCAAAAGGAAATTTCTCAGGACAAATTTGGTTTACTTTATCAACATTTAATTCTCCTTTGAGCTGATAGATGCCTTTATCTGAATAGGTCGTTAAGGTGAATTGTGGGATATTCCATTCACTTTCATTCTGAAAAAAATGATGGGTTTCATTCACTATTTTTATTTGGTCTTGAACATCACATCGGCAGTCCAGCAGAAATCGTAGTTCCAGTTTCTGATGATGACAATGATTAAGTGGAAAGAAAGCAACACAGCCTGTAAAACAAAAGTTATCAAAACAATGTTTCATTTTTAACAATATATTTTTCTTTTCTAGATATGCATACTTTATGTCGTCTATTGAGAACTCTTTGAGTGCTTATTGATCACTTTAGTATTTCAAAAAACTGTGGGGCGTGGCCAAACGTGACGACACTGGGACTAGTGGGACGTTCCATTTAATCTTAAAGGAAAAAAATTAACATATGTATTAGAATATAAACTCGAACAGGAGGGGCGGATCAGGGGCGGACTGGGTATCAAAATCGGCCCAGGCATTACCATATGAACCGGCCCACAAATGAATGGCATGTCATATGAGCGTAGCCAGGATTTTTTTCGGTGGTGGGGGGGGGGATTTTTTCTACCCCTCTCTGCAATGTATATGTATGTAATTAATGTTCATTACATTCTGACCTTTCATTCTTTGGGCCTTTTTTTTGTGTGCCTAGAATAGGTTCTTCTTTTAATTAGGGGAAAGACAGTACACACCACCAAGGACAGCTAGGGAGTCTGGGGGAGCGCTGTGAGCTTCCCCAGCTGTGTCCGGGGAGAATCCCCAGATCCAAGCATTAATTTCTGTTATTTTAAGCTTTAAATATCCTGAGGTATCTACAGTGCAATTAGCTTGCTAATTCCGCTAAAAAATTCAAAAACCAAATCTACTATTCACTGCACTTAATTAATGGAGTCTAGCGACTGGTAGAAAATGGTAACTATAGTTTTGCTTTAGTTTTTGTATTGGCTACACTTAGGAAATTCGGTGACTGTAGTTTGCTTAAGTTGGCTGCACTGGGGCATTAAGTAAAGTTTCCTTTTCAGACATTGAGGTCTGAGGCAAGTGATGCTTCCTATCGGCTACGTCCATGTGTCATATTATAGGTGTAAGTCTAATTCTCTTCAAAATATATACAGTTTGAAAACGCTTCGCAAACTGGATGTATACTTGCCTAGGATAACCAAACGGATTTTATTTATACATGTATGTAGTTTGAAAACAATAAAACTTTTTCTATTACTTATAGATTACAGACGTTTCTTCAAAAATAAGATAGTTACATCCTACGCATTTCATGTGTCAATTTAGTCATGCATGTTGATCTGTGACTTAAAATATGCTAAGTCATTGGTTTTCCTGGCTGACTCAGGCAACCCATTCAATAAAGAAAATTTAAAGAAACTAAGACAAAAAGAATTTATAAAAAGTACATAAAAATTAAACACCAACCCCAAAAAATAAGCCGACAGCTGCAGAATGAATACATCAACAATGTAATATATAAAGATAACAATAAAAACCTATGGTCATACATTAAGTATAAGAAAATGGAAATAACAGACATAGCACCATTAAAAGGAGAAGACAACATAACCCATAATGATAATGAAATTAAAGCAAACATCCTAAATAAATACTTTGGATCAGCATTCTCAGCCCCAGGAGACAAAGACATATTACTTAATTTGAACCAAGTAGACAACATAGAAGATATAGTAGTACAAGAAAATAGAATCCAAAAACTATTAGCCAACACCAAACCAAATAAAGCTTCTGGACCTGATGGTATTCCAGCAAGATTACTCAAAGAACTAAGCACTGAGCTAGCACCAGTGTTCAAAATACTTTTTCAGGCATCTCTTAAGCAGGGCAAAGTACCAAGGGACTGAAAAAAATCCTAGAACATATTATATGTAGCAACACATGGGCGCCCGCAGGATTTTTTGCAGGGGAGGTGCAAGTTGCCACCTATGACTCAAAATCTTAGCTTCAACTTTTTATTCTAGAGAATTTTAAAGAAACAAACTGGTGCCGCCTCGCCCCCCCCCCCTTGCGATATTAATTGCACTGTAAAGTAAATACTTGTTTCATGAAATAAAAACAAACAAAAAAAAAACACCAACATATGAACAAACTATTTACTGTACATGTTGCTAAGTTTATCCTTCAGGCCCCTGCATACCGACGTTAGATCAAAATAAAAATGTAAACGCTGCCGGTATTGCCTATAACTTTACTTCTGCATTGCTTCTCGTGGCGATTCAAGTACTGTAACAACTACACGGTTCAAAAGAGAATGTGCTGTCCTAATCTAGAACTACCAGTAGCATTTAGGATTCTATGGAGTTTATTTTTTTATTCCTCAGATTACCATACCAGGCAGTCTTATTAAAACTTAAAATATTGCGGATGTGAGCGTGATAAAACATAGCCAAGGCCTTTTCTTTATGATCAGGCATTAATTACAATAGTAAAGAAATGATTTAAATCTAGATTTGTGTAAACATTTATACAGTTTTTCTATAAGCCTAAAGTGTAGTATTTTTAGATCAATGTTATTAAAAATAAACAAAAAGAAAACTAACTTTTTCTGTACAAATTTCAGAAAGAAGAACTCTATACCCATATTGAACTGTGAATAAGTTGGGTGGTTTGCAATTTCGCGCTGTGAGTGTGTGTGTTAAAGTGAATTCCTATGAAGTATTGTTAAAGAGCTTCTTCTTCCTCGTACTCATTTTTATGTTAGAGTGTTCAGATGACTAGACCAATATATGAGATGCACTGCACAGTGGTTTCCAAATCAGGAGCTCTCCATATAATTTTCTTTTTCTATGGGTGTTTTGGAGCCAGTGTCTTGTATGGGCCTCCTGGTAAAGAGAACAGTTTTGATGGACATGTTGTCTTAATCTGTTGTGTCCGGTTAAGATTAGACGTTGATCTTGTCGTGATAGCTTATAATAGGCATCATCTTTCTTGTGATTCGGACGAGAGCTTGTCCATTTCTCATTTATTTTATTCACTTTTAGTTTCTTCATTTCTTCTGGATAGAGTGCAATGTTTAATTGTGAGTTTGTTCTCACACTCTTGGCGAGTGTGTCAGCCTTCTCTTCCTTCTAGATCTATTAGTGCTGGTATCCGTTCTATCCGTTAAAGAGCTAATTGTCACCCCTATTTTATTTTCTGCATTATATCAATGTTTTCTAACAAAATTAAGTGTAATAAGAATTTTTTTTTAAAGTGTCTCGCTGCTGTCACTTTTTTTAAAAGTTGTCTGCATAGAAATTTTTTTTTTCTTTGGTCGCGACCAGACCGGCCTATTTCGTACCGGCCCACCGGGCATTTGCCCGTTTGCCCATATAGCCAGTCCGCCCTGTGTGGAGTAGTCACTACTAGTGTATAGTATCACGCAGACATTATTGACTAATCAGTACTCAGTTATATTGAGATGCATGGGAAAAGTATTCATTGTTTTTCTCTGGACGACTGTTGATTTGAATAAACTACATATAGGTTCAAATTGTGTAGTTCGTCCATCGTGATTCGATGATGACCACTTTCGTCATCCAGGGGTCTGAGGGCTTTGCACTGGGGTTTTGTGCCTCCTCATGTGGCTGAGACCTATGCGAACCCAAAATATTCGGCTACACAGTGGGCAGGTATTCCAGCTGGAGTTAGTGTCATTGGCCTTGTTTTCTGTGAAGGCAATAATAAATTCTATCAGAGTCGACACAGGTTAAGAAAGACCGGTCTACGCTACTACAATAATGTGAAACAAGCTGTCGCGGTTGGTCAACCAGTCACTAGTCTTCACCCTTAAGAGGAAATGAGAAATGCGCTCATCTACGACCATGAAAGAGGAGCTTTATATATAATATTGGATTATTTATTTTGTCGGTGTGAGTTTGAAGGTTTTATCCCTATTTATCGCATCCAAATAGTGTTTTGTATATATTTAAAGGCAGCTCTAAATCCGCACTGTCTCTTATGCCTGTGGAGAGTCACTGGAGACAATAAACAAAGCTCTCTCTTCAAATAACGTCGTGACACAAAGTTTTATATTTGCATTGAAGTATTTAATCCATATCAAATGACTCCTCAGTTTTAAGGGAATTTGATAACCGTCTGGCCAGGACCAGTAGCGCTTTTGGACGCCTTCAGGCGAGAGTTTGGCGGAATAAATCGCTCCGCCTACCTACAAAAATCAATGTCTACCAGGTGGTGGTTCACTCAACCCTCTAATATGGCTCTGAGACATGGACACTATACAGAAAACAACTAAGACTACTTGAGCGCTTTCACCAAAGATGCTTGCGCTCCATCATGGACATACGGTGGCAAGACCGCACTACAAACAGCAATGTCCTTGTGAACGCCGGTATGGACAGTATAGAGCAGTGGTTTTCAACAGGGGCGCTATCGCCACCTGGGGTGCGTTTTCGTAAAATTGGGGGTGCTGGGAGCCAAAGGGGCGGTATAATGGCGCTGGAAAGAAGAAACTAAAGGTGCACTGAAACAAAAAAAAAAATTCTTCAAAATTAATGCTGGTAAACTAAATATATACAAATTATGTTAAGCTTGCTTCTAATTTAAGATCAGAAATAATGTTAGAAATTGAGTTTCGGGAATCACATTTTCTATTTTTAAATTCTTACTCCGTTGCAGTAATCGGAGGGTTTCTATTGTCCTTATATCTTATGCGTGTAAACATTTATGATTTGATAAACAAACTAAGCAATACGCCTTTTAGATTATAGTTTATTTTATCTACATATGTCGATATATATTGATATGCTGTAAAAAAAAAGACCATTAAAGCTAACATTCAAATAGAATAATTTAACCCTTTTAAAAGCAAAAACATTGACAAAGTGTTGTTACGAAAATTCGCTGGTATGTAAAGGCGTATTTTTGTGAGTTTTAGTGAGTTGCCACTAGATAAAAAGTAATCCATTGTTCTACTTTGAATAACAGCATTTTCAGATGCGGTTATGAAACCAATTCGGCTTCACGGACATATAGCAATATTAAAAAAAAAAGAAAATTCATGAACGATTATAAAAATCTACTATTCAATCAATATTAAAAACAAAAACGGCAAATCAGGATATGTTTTTATGTGGCCTCTTAGAAAAATGCATAACCTTTTTTTTAAATCTCATGATATTTTTTGAAAATTGATAAAAACAAAAATTAAAATGTTTCAAAAATTATCTGTGACACAAAAAAGACTTTTTTTTTTGCTTAGTGATGAAATATTATTTCAAAATTGTCTAAATGTGTAGCTTATAATGACGTAAAAGTAATCATCAGCGGTTGGACGCTACAATGGCTTCATAAGTATATAGAATAAAGAACAGATCTACCCACTGTTCACCTTGTGGGTTATGATACACAGGCAACATCTTGTTAAAATTTTAGCCCGCAATTTCATTTCTATTTGACTCTAATTATAAAAATTTTAAATAAAATACAAGCCAATGCCGAAAATAAGCTAATGTTTCTACAGTTTTGTGAAACAAATGATAAGCAATATGTTAAACTCTTATTGTCAACTGGGTTCGCTGGATTTCGAAAGAGAGGTTATTCCTCATTTTTCTTAGCTTTTAAATACAATTTTGGATTTTTTTTTTTTTTTTGACAAACAGGAAGATTCAACGGTTGGCGATGACTTAAAGCAAGCTAGAAAAATTGTTTTACATGGTAGGCATCTAACGCAAATGAATGAAACAAAGCTCCGACTTGCAATTAAGGATTCCTCTTTGAATCTAATTTAAAAAAAATAGTTAATAAAAAACTAACCCGTGCCATGACAGAGCTAATCTTTTAACAGTTTTGTTGAAGACCACTGTCTTAAATTAACTAGCTCGGACTGTCTGAGTGGATTCCTTTACAAGGATTTCTCCCTGAGCAAGAAATTTTGCTTAACGAATTGTCGATAACAACACAAGAATCAGTCAAGAAATTAAATAATTTTGTTTTCTATAGAGAAAGGAGCGAGGCTATAAACATTGCAATATTGAGAAATTTGGGTGCGATCGGACAGTGCCCTCCCTTTCATTAAAGTAAGATTTTTTTTGTTGAGTTTTTAAAATTTTTTTAAATTTTGCTTGTTTGACTTAATTCACCTGCGTTTTTTTTAAAAACTACTGACTTCTACATAGCAGGGAAATACATTTCTGAGGACCAGATAGCAGTCAAACGCATGACATACATCGCTGGAGAAGCTATCAGTGCGACTGTAATTCGGTTCGTCATTGAACATAATTTTTTAAATGACCATTAACATACAAGCTGGGTGTTATGTGGCGAGCACAATGACCAACCACCTTTACTTTCCCCAAATAAAGTCAGGTACCCATTAGAGTTGGATGGACTCAGGGGTGCCCTAAAAATTTCGGAATTCAAAATCACAGTCTTCACCGAGATTCGAACCTACGACCCCAGGTTCGGAAGCCAAGCGCTTAACCACTCAGCCCCCTATTTAACATACAGCGTATTTTAATATTGTTATAGCTGATGGCGATGCGGATAGGGGTAGTTGTGTGTGGTGTAGCCAGCTGACACTATTCGCCTCAGGCCATCGCTAGACGAGGTCGATCTCAATACAGTGGATGCAATAACCTAAAAGATACTTACCAACACCTAAAAGAATATATAATATATAATAAAACATTGTTTCAGAGTAGAAGCAGCAGTCCTATTTGGAAGACAAATTAGAAAACAAACATTGTTGTAGGTTCAAAGACAACATGGTTGTAGGCGAAATGGCTTCACTCGAGTCTGGATCTACATTTATACTGACTGGACTTTAATGTCTACTAGTTCTGCTTTGAATTATTAAACATTCTGCATTGTTTTTGCGCTAGGCGGGGCGGATTTCTAATTCGGCTGTTTTATTATGGGTGTGACTCTACATATTGACTGGTAATATGTCCATGCATAGTATGTCAATAGAGCATAAGTTTACCAGTCGCTAGTAATACGATTCTGAAATGGTTGAATATATAAACATATTAAGGGAAGCGCGGCGTGCCACCAGGGTTGATAAAAAAAAAAGGGGGGGGGGGGTGGTTGGAAGGCAATCATTTTCTTACTTCATGTCTTATATCAGCCTTAATTAGTGACAGCCCCCACCCCCCACCGAAACATTTAGAGAACGTTTGGATATTGTGTAACGCAAAAAAAAATCACTATTTTTACCACCCCTTCCCCCATTGTAACAAATCGTAACTAGACTTCCCACCACCCTCCATAGAGTAACAAAGAAAGAAAATTCGAATATTAACAAATAACTTATTTATTAATTATTTTTCCAAACCACATTTTTCAATGATAGAAATGATGGGAAAAATATCGCTATCTTTTGGAGCTGCAATGACGTATTCATTCCCCCCCCCCCCCAACCTTTTACTATACATATACATCAACTAGTCCTATTAGTTGTGTTTCGCATGATCTATATTTCCTAAAGCCATGCTGGTATGGTGTGAGGACATCATGTTTGTCTAAGTGGTTTATGATGATACTACATATTATGTGTTCTAGGTTTTTACATGTGATGCTGGTAAAGTGATACTGGTCTGTAGTTTCCTGGGTCAGATTTTTCTCCTTTTTTAAATAGGGGGGGTGACATTAGCTTCTTTCCAGTCCCTTGGTACTCTCTAGGTGTAAATGGGGACCAGACAAGTAGCGCGAAATTTCCCGACAAATTAGCTCTAGACAAAATAGCGCGGACTTACATATGACGTGTATCAAAGAACTGGATTTTACTAAGTGAAGGTGCTGGGCGGCTTGTTTTGTTTAGGATTTTATCTTCTTCAATGTTAATAGATATGTATAAATATGACATGCTTGCAGAGGAAGAGAGTTTTCTGAAATTTTATCTTATTTTCCTTTTTTCCCCCCAAGGTTTAAATGTACAACAATTGTTTTGAAATGTGGTTCAAGGGTCAGGTATATGATGTGTGTTACACATTTGTGTGTTATAGTAAAATCATGACTCTTGATTATTTGCGGCATTTTTCTTTGATCAAACCAGGGCGTCTCTTGCCGCAACATTGGTTATCTTAGGTGTGTAAGGCTTAGTTAAATTTTAGCTAAGTTTTTATCTGTACATATTGCCTTCGAAGAACAAAATGATTCTCTGCCTGATGTTGTTGGGAGTTTGTTTGACATTTGGGACGGATGACACCATGCATTTCAGCTTTCCATTTACGGTCTTCACCCCAATGTCTTGAAATTAATCACTCACTTCCTCAGAGAACAGGAGAACACTGAGAACAAGATTCTGAAGTACAATGCTAGAGAACGAAGTAAAGCTGCAAGCAAGACAAAGTATTGCCAATGTATGAAAACAAGCCACTGACGGAGTGTCTACGTGACATTGCATACAATATGACTTTATGAAAGTTTGTGCAACATGTATGTGTGTGTGTTTCATGGGCGTAGCCAGGATTTTTTTTCGGGGGGGGGGTTTTGGGGGGGGGGGGGTGAATTTTTTCACACATATGTTTTTATGTGTGTGTGTGTGTGTGTGTGTACATAATTTTATTACATTCTGACCCTTCATTCTTTCGGAAGACGTTTATTGTGCCCCCCTAGAATAGGTTCTTCCATGAGTTAGTGAAAAAATTGTAGATTCCCCGACATTACTAGCAAAGGGGTCTGGGGAAGCGCTAGGAGCTTCCCCAGCGCGGGGCGAAGCCCCGCCGCCAAGCACTATTTCTGATATTGAAAACCAACAAAATGCATATTCTGAGGTATCTACAGTGCATTTTCCTGCTAATAAAAAGTTCTATTTCAAAAAGCTAATGTGCTATTCTTACTGACTTAGACCCTCCCTCGTCGTTCGGCGCATTTGCCATCCAACTGTTTCCATAAAATTGTAGACTCCCCGCCATTACTAGCAAGGGGGTCTGGGGGAGCGCCAGCAGCTCCCCAGCGCGGGGCGAAGCCCCGCCGCCAAGCACTATTTCTGGTATGGAAAGCCAACAAAATGCATATTCTGAGGTATCTACAGTCCATTTTAATGCTATTAAAAAGTTTTATTTTAAAAACCTAATGTGCTATTCTTACTGACTTAGACCCTCCCACGCCGTTCGGAGCATTTGACGTCAAGCTGTTTCCATAAAAATCTGTCACTGGTAATGTCTGAAGCCTCTTCCCACCTACCATGAGGACTTCCATGAATGAGTGGCGTCAAGTTGTACTAGGATATCATTGCAACTCTTCTTATGTGTAATTCATTTTGTCGGAGAACATGTCTCGCAAACCTCATGCGTCGTTCTCTCATAATCTTACTAAGGGGTCGATCCCCAGTTCGGCATAGGATTTCCTTGATTTAGATCCGATCTCTATAACTGACTCCTGAAATCTGTCTTAGCCATCTTTGTTGAGCTATATTTAGTGTTTTTCGATTTCGGTAGATGACTATTCACTGCAGTTTATTAATGGAGCCCTGCCACTGGTAAAAATGTGTAACCTCTCTTGAATACGCTCTTGGAATTAAGTGACTTTAGTTTGCTTTAGATTTTATATCGAAAAGAGAAGTTTTATCGTCAAAATCTTCTGTTGGGTGTTTTGAACCTCAAAATGCTCTGTAGGGCGATCTTAGACTCAAAACCATCTGGAGGGGTTTTAAACTTTAAAAAAAAAAAAGCCATCTGTAGAAGAAACTCAAAACCCCCGATTGGCTTGGCTACGCTCAAATAATTTTAGTGTGTAATTTGCTTTTTTTTTTATATTGAAGATGTATTTTTAGCACCAAACCCCTCTGAATGGGGGTTTAAACTCAAAACCCCTTTCGGCAACGTTCATAGCATTTTGAGTGCGTAATTTGCTTTTTTTCTTACACTGAAGATGGCGGGGGGGGGGGGGGGGTGGGGTTTAAACTCAAAACCCCTTTGACTACGCTCATAGATTTTAGAGTGAGTAATTTTCTTTTATTTATATTAAAGAGGTACTTTTTAGCTTCAAACTCCACTGGAGGGGAGTTTAAACTCAAAACCCCATAGACTACACTCATAACATTTTTAGTGTATAATTTGCTTTTTTTATTATTATTAAAAAGAGGTATTTTTTACCTTCAAACCCCACTGAAGTGGGGTTTAAACTCAAAACTGAGTCAAAACCCATTTATCTACGCTCATAACATTTTGAGTGCGTAATTAGCTTTTTTTTATATTAAAGAGGGGGTTTATCGTAAATTTTAGACGGAGTTTTAAAATCAAAATCTTCCTTAACTGTGCTCTTGGAATTAGGGGATTTTCGTTTGCATTTTTTTTGTTTTGTTTTATAGAAGACCCCAGGTAGGGGGTTTAAAACTCAAAACCCCTGGTAGGGAGTTTTAAACTCAAACCCCCTAGTAGGGGTTTTTAAACTCGAATCGCTCTGGTAGGGGTTTTAAACTCGAACCCCCCTGGTAGGGGGTTTTAAACTCGAACCCCCCTGGTAGGGGTTTTTAAACTCGAACCCCTTGGTAGGGGGTTTTAAACTTAAAACCCCTTTGGTTTTGCTAGGGCAAGTGATGGTTTAGTATTAAAATCTCACCTAAAATAAACAAAATCAAAGCAAAAAATCAGTTACTAAATTCCGACTACAATTCATTTCGGGGGGGGGGGGGGTTGAACCCCAAGAATCCCCCCCTGGCTACGCCCATGGTGTGTTTGTAAATCTGATAATTATGGAATACACAAACGTGTTTTTTGAAGTACACTTTTGAAATTTAAATAAATGATATGATTAGAAATTATTCATTTTATCTTATTATAATCTTTGCATAATGTTTGCATATTTCTATTTAAAAAAAGCTAAATTGTTTCCTGCAAAATTACTGAAAAGTAATGATAACATTAAAATAAGAAAATATTGCTTCTATTACTATCTTACGATATCTAAAGTAGTTTTTGCAAAATGATAAAAAAAAATATTTCCGCGCTATTTTGTCGGGACTATTTTGTTCGCGCTATTTTGTCGGGGCTATTTTGTTTGCGCTATTTTGTCGGGGCTATTTTGTTCGCGCTATTTTGTCGGGGCTATTTTGTTTGCGCTATTTTGTCGGGGAACCATCTATCTATAATCTAGGAGGCACTTTCACGTAAGTGATTTTAGATCGACTGTAAACAAAAGAAATGTATTGTATGAATAAAAAATTGAGTGGAATTGTGGAATCTCCCCAATAAGATACAGCAGGCAATTATTGCTATCAAGTCTCAAATCTTGTTGTTAGTAAGTCACGTCGAACGGTTCTGTCAATTTTTGACGCAGTTCTTAAAATTATCTGTTTCCGTGTTTTATCATTTACTTTGCCTCTACCCGTGGTACGTGTTCATTGTTGACACGTTGTTTACGTCTGGCTAGTAGTGGTTACATCATCCATGCTACAGTAGTTTCACATCACATAATTGTATTGTCTCCAGTTGCGTCACTAGCAGGTGCGGGGGGTGCGGGCCTCACCGGGTGACACCGACCCTAGTGACGCCACTGATTGTCTCGTTACTCTCTCTTCATACATTTCTTAAATACACTCACCTTTCCAGCGCTCAAGGAAAAAGAATTATCAGCTCCATAGTCTACTATAAGTATATCTGGATTTCTTGCACCACGAGACCACTCAACGTTCCCTTGAGAATCCCTTGTAGAAAGTAAACATTTGACAAGCAACAGTTGGGCTTAGTTTATGTCGGGTCCATGTCAGATCAGTCCAACTTTGAGAATGGAGATGATGCTCTCCACCCCCATCTGAATAAGACCATCTCATCCTTTCCGTAATGACAACTGACCACTGGTCAAAGTGAATCTTACTGTGGCTTACCTTGATTGTTTTCTACTTAGTTGACCTTGAAAGCCCTTTCTTTCTCACAAGCTGAATTGATCCTTGCAAGTCACAGAGGACCCCTCGGTTCAAAAGCCAAGCGCTTTACCACTCAGCCACCGCGCCTCCTTTTAAGTTAGGTAGACTCCTAAAAGTTCAAAGGTCTTCACCGAGACCCGAACTCCAGACATCTTTAAGTCTAGATTCTATGAGTACCTGGAATAAAAGAACTAGAACCCCTGGCTTACCAAACAACTGTGTGAAACGAGAGAGCTCTACCCAAAGATTCCAAAAAAACCATTATCTCACGTCAGTCTAGCCTTGTGTTGGGTTTCAAACTCTAAGCCCGTCATAACCTTCAGGAAATTGAAATCTCTGACTAAATATTCCTTTAAAAAAAAATTAGAGTAAACAGAGTATTTCGAAATCTTGAAACATTTTTCGGTCAAATATCCGTTAATGCATTTTTTTTCGATTCAGTGTTTTATATATAATAGAGTTACAGTTTAAAACAAATACGTAATGAAAGATTTGGTTTGTTGTTTGTACTCATAAATAGGCGTCCTATACAGGGTGGTCCAAAAGTAGGCTATGTGCACATTAAATAAAAGGCTCCTATACAGGGTGGTCCAAAAGTAGGCTATGTGCACATTAAATAAAAGGCTCCTATACAGGGTGGTCCAAAAGTAGGCTATGTGCACATTAAATAAAAGGCTCCTATACAGGGTGGTCCAAAAGTAGGCTATGTGTACATTAAATAATAGGCTCCTATACAGGGTGGTCCAAAAGTAGGCTATGTGTACATTAAATAATAGGCTCCTATACAGGGTGGTCCAAAAGTAGGTTATGTATACATTAAATAATAGGCTCCTATACAGGGTGGTCCAAAAGTAGGCTATGTGTACATTAAATAATAGGCTCCTATACAGGGTGGTCCAAAAGTAGGCTATGTGTACATTAAATAATAGGCTCCTATACAGGGTGGTCCAAAAGTAGGCTATGTGTACATTAAATAATAGGCTCGTTTACAGGGTGATCCAAAAGTAGGCTAAGTGTACATTAAATAATAGGCTCCTATACAGGGTGGTCCAAAAGTAGGCTAAGTGTACATTAAATAATAGGCTCCTATACAGGGTGGTCCAAAAGTAGGCTATGTGTACATTAAATAATAGGCTCGTTTACAGGGTGGTCCAAAAGTAGGCTAAGTGTACATTAAATAATAGGCTCCTATACAGGGTGGTCCAAAAGTAGGCTATGTGTACATTAAATAATAGGCTCGTTTACAGGGTGGTCCAAAAGTAGGTTATGTGTACATTAAATAATAGGCTCCTATACAGGGTGGTCTAAAAGTAGGCTATGTGTACATTAAATAATTGGCTCGTATACAGGGTGGTCCAAAACAAGGGTATGTGTACATTAAATAATACGCTCATATACAGGTTGTCTTAAAGTAGGCTATGTGTACATTAAATAATAGGCTCGTATATAGGGTGGTCCAAAAGTAGGCTATGTGTACATTAAATAATACGCTCATATACAGAGTGGTCCAAAAGTAGGCTATGTGTACATTAAATAATTGGCTCATATACAGGGTGGTTCAATAGTAGTTTATGTGTATATTAAATAATTGGCTCATATACAGGATGGTTCAAAAGTAGTTTATGTGTACATTAAATAATTGGCTCATATACAGGGTGCTTCAAAAGTAGTTTATGTGTACATTAAACAATTGGCTCATATACATGGTGGTTCAAAAGTAGACTATGTGAACATTAAATAATAGGCTCATATACAGGGTGGTCCAAAAGTAGGCTATGTGTACATTAAATAATATAATTCGTTTGGATTTATACTAGATATTATTTTTCTTAACACATTTATTACAATGATCATTAAATGTTAGTGTGGACACTATAAAACCTTTAACTTGATAATGCAATGAATGTGTCAGCTATTTACCTTGTAGCACCAAAGACAGATATACGTGTTGGCTGTCCAACTACCATCTATGTTATAAAAAAGTAAAGTTCCCTTTCTGACTTTGAGGTCTAAAGGCCAGATGATGTAAACTTGTAAAGGTCATCTGTTTCTGTGGCTCACGGTTAATCGAGGGTGTCATGTGGCCAACACAACGACCAACCTCTTTTAATTTTTCTTTTACTGATGTCAAAGGCAAACTAAAGATCCTGAAATTAAAAATATCAGTCTTCACCAGGATTCGATCCCGGGTCCTACGTTTCGGAAGCCAAGCGCTTTACCACTCAGCCACAGCGCCTCATATCTATGTTATAAGACGTTAAATTTTGAGCCTCATACAGGACATTAACTATCGATAATGTACTATTTAAGGCAGCGGTTCTCAACCTTTTAAGCTCGGCGACCCTTTTTACAATATCCCACTCTGTCGCGACCCCCTCCCATACACACACATGCAGCAATAGAAAAATAGACAATAACAATCCTTATTTTTGATGGTGTTAGGCGACCCCTGGCAAATCGTCAATCGACCCCCAAAGGGGTCGCGTCACTGAGAACCCCTGACTTAAAGTGCAGATTTACAGTGTTTCAGTCTTAGACCAATCAAGACTCCAGATTCAATTAGTCAACACCTCAAAGTGTATAAATGCGCAATAGTAATGTAGATGTCCAATCTACTTCTACCGTAGTTAAGAAACAGCAGTTAGTACTTAAAAGAATAAATGTTAAATGTATAGTATTTCTAATTCATTCAGAGTAAATACAAATGATATTAAAGCGTCATTGTTAGATCTTATCTTCCTATCTTATAAATTACAGACGTTCATACAAAATAAGATGATTGCTGGTATCTATGCGCTTATTTAGTCATGCATGTTAATGAGAGACTTAACCCTACAAAGTCATTGGTTTTTCAGGCTGTTTGCGATCCGTCCCATGCTTTAGTGGCAACAGGAAAGAAAGAGTACTTCTACAAATTTGACCAAGTCACAGTGAATAAAATAGTTTATACTAGAAGGTACTAAAAATACAAACCAATGATCTACATTTATATTCATCCCGCACTGAAAATCTTGTGTCAGTGTTGACTACTTAATCGTTTAGTCTTCAATCCGATGTAAGTTTGGTCACATGAGGATTGTTTTAGAATGAATTATGTTTGGCTTTGTCTCTCACAACGCGGAAGTCTGGCCACAGTGATGCCTCAACTAAACGAGACAGTCAAATATTTGTTGTAGTTTTAATTTCTCAGTGACCAGGAACCAGGACATAAGAAATATTTTACGAGAGATCAATGTCAGTATTGTGTTATGAGATACAATCGTACTTTAAACTATGATTATTCTTCAATTTCTTTTTTTTTTTTTGGTTCTATTTATAATGTATCTCCTTGTTAAAGTACACTCAATAAATACAACAATTATGTTATGAAATACGCATTGTGTAAGTATCAGTTGATGAAACAAATAAATATGAGTCTAGAAGTTACTTTTTATGAAAATTTTATCAAAATAATTTGGGAATTTTAACATAGGTACCACCGAAGATAGAGTATTTTTAAAAATTGCTTTGAACAGTGCATCTTAAAATATGTTCGGTGCGCTCTGGTCTAATATATTTTCTAAAGAGATGATGTGAAGGTCATCTGTTTCTGTCTTACGGTTAACGAGGGTGTCATGTGGCCAGCACAACGACCAAGCCTTTACTTTTCCGCAACTAATGTCAGGTACCCATTACAGCTGGGTGGACTCTGAGGTGCGTAAAAATCCCGAGATAAAAAATCTTCACTAGGATTCGAACCCGCTTTACCACTCAGCCACTACGCCTCTCTTTTAAATAAGGCAAAAAAAAAAAAAAAAAAAAAGGTGTATTACTGCGTTTTTGTGACGTTTTTTTTTAGAATGATACACTGGAGTAATACAATATTTAATTGATTAAATGTAAAATTTGCCAACTCTATCAACAGAATCAGAATATAAATCTAAACTTTGAAATGTATTGGGCATCACAGTGGTAGATAGACCTACTATATAGAACTCTGTATTTAAAATAATAAACTGGCAAAATGAGCCTTAACTGATTATATGGCTTGATCAAACTTGACACGGATATCTATCTATCTATCTATCTATCTATCTATCTATCTATCTATCTATCTATCTATCTATCTTTTGACAAATATCTTTCAAAAAAATTCTATCCAAATTCTTTAAACATTTTTTTTTCGAATATTCTTCCCTGCCAGCCAATGTATTTGTTTACTAGGACAAAGTCTTCACTTGAAGATTCTCTGGTCCTCGACAATATACATTATGTTTACCTACTTTGCTAACTTCAGTGAGTGACCATATAAGGGTCGAGCTTGCGTCCATCTATGACCCTTTGATTTGATCCAAAGACCAGGAGTTAGAGATGGCTCTTCACTGTGTCCTCTGTCTGGAGATTTCCCATCAACTAGATTATCATTAAATCACATCCGTTGTTTTGAGGCACGACTCTCGAAGCCAAACCTGGGTTCCCGCCATTCAAGCTAGGCCGGAGGCCGAGCCCACGAGGGGTTCCAACGTAATCCTTAAATGTATCCCACGTAAGGGCCATCACCACCTGAATGACTTTTCAAAGCCAGCCTCCTCTAACAGACGTTTCCGCGGGGATGCCATGATTAGACCTGGACTAATCTGACTTCTGGTTCGAGTGTGCGATCGAACGTGAAAAGTCATACAAGCGCATCAGACCTGTTACGTGGCAAAGAGCTGTTGGAATCCACTGACCACAGGTCACCACGTCACAGGTCAGTGTTCAGGTCTACTATAACGGTTGGACTGAACTGAACAGATGGTATATTCATTTCATATTTCAAGAAGATTTTGTGGTCGACATTCTGTAAAAACATTTTTTTTCCTCTTTACGTTCCAGAAAACATATTAGGTATTAACTTGACCAATAATTAGCAGCAGCGGCTTTATACAATGTAATTAGCGCCACGGAACATTGTTCTCAATAGAAGAAATCAATATCAAATTAATTTAAGGAAAACGGTTCAAAGACCAACAACCAATAATGGGAGAGAAATCAATTTGATGACATCAGACAATTTCGGATTTTTTAACGCATAAAAAAACACGAATAAACATTCTTGAAAACTTTACAAACACGAGCCTCGTATTGAAATCCAAAGGGAGATACGGATGATTGGTCGACCTACTTTAGATTTCCCTTTCTATATTCTGTCATTTACGATGTCAGAGGTCAAAGTGAGGCTCAGTTCGTTTAGTTTGTTACATGATCTCAGTAGTTCCAGAAGTTAACTCTCTCTCTCTCTCTCTCCAAATTAACATATTGTTGATTTGACCTCATTAAATTAAATTTATGTTTGGTTTTATAAACTTTAATTTGTGTTTTATAAAAGGGCACGCATTCTCCTATAATTCTACACCAAATGTAACGTTTTCTGATTACAAACAAAAATGTTATTGGAGTTTAATCATAACAGGGTAGAATGTACAAATGTGAAAAATGAACACATCTGTCAGAACGTGGACAAATAATTCCGGAGATAAAGAGTTAATTTATACTTACAAATGTGTAATGTATGAAGGGGCTCTAGTGGAAACTAACAGAACTCATTTCTGTCGGACGGTGTCTGATAGTAATGTGATAATGTCGTAAAGTCTGCTTGATAGCGTCAGATTGTATGATGGTGTTAAAGAATCCGTGTGATGGTGTCTGACAGTCTGTGTGATGGTGTCTGACAGTCTGTGTGATGGTAGCGTACAGTCCATGCCCCGGCCTCCTGCTAAAAACTCAACAGACTTAAAGCAATGGGAAATATAAGCTTAGGTTTCGCACAACATCTGTACTCTTGGCTACTATCTCCCCCCCCCCCCACACCCCGAAAAAAAAACAACAGAAAAAGAAACCCTCCCAAAAAAAAAACTTTCTCTAGATTTTCCAGTGTATTAGACCGAGACCATTCGTTTAAGAAGGCCTCACCACTGACCTGTGATATCGCAGCCTGTGGACTGTGAAGACGAAATGGTCCTTGCCACGTTGTACAAGTCTGTGACTGCCCACATGTTGTGACGTTGCAGGTCAGGGTTAAGGCCTTCTGTAACGAATGAACTTGAATACACTCGGCACCAGAAATATAAATGGGCCTCAGGCTACTTGGTACGTGTGGTCCTCTTTGCCTTTTCTCTTTCTTCTTCCTCTTCCCAACAGGGCCGGATATACAAATAGGCATCACAACCCATAGCGTAGGGCCCCCGAGAAGTATTTAGAACTGACATACAACTTATAGAGTAAGTAAGTTCCCCTTGGAGATCCTGTCCCTCAATAGGGCAGATGATGTAACATTGATTTGTTGCCACGGTCAACGGGGGTGTCACGTGGTCTGCACAATAACCAAGCTCCTTTAATTTTCCCAACTAATGTCAAGTACCCATTGAAGCTGGGTTCGAACCCAGGACCCCCGGTTCGGAAGCAAAGCACTTTACCGCCTCCATATAACTTCTAAAGGCCCCAAAAGGGCCAAAATAAACTTCAAATATATATACAAGATGCATATGTAAAAAAGGCCCCCTTAAACTTCAAATATATATACAAGATGCATATGTAAAAAAGGCCCCCTTGATTTGGGTTCCGTGAAAGTCCTGTCCCCCCCCCCCCCGGCCCAAACAGACGGGGCGCGGGTCTGCAAGTTATAAAAATGTACCTTCTATTAAATCAATATCATTTGATCGATCCACAAATACGCGTGCTGAACTTTATATTGCTAATTAGTCATAATCAGTCAGAGTGTAGTATCAAGCCTGTCATTACCTTTATATCTTCACCATCCCCACACTTAAATAGAACCAAGCCTCAACTTTTCAACTCTTCTTTTCCTTTCACCAAACCTCAAGACTGATATCAAACGGCGGGGCGATACGTAATCGGATTCGAGCTTCCGTGCAATGTGGACAGAGCTGAACCTGTCCACGGGCGACTACTCCGATTGATAGATCCTCGCGATACTGTCATAATTGAAGACAACGCTTGACATTGTCAGGACTGCTTCATGATCTCCTCGGTCTGGTTTTGTTACCAGTGGTTCTAATTCTGTTAACAGTGTTTCGATTTCTGTTACCCGCGGTTCTAATTATGTCACATATTATTCACATTCTGTTACCGTGACTCTGATTCTGTACCAGTGGTTCTAATTCTGTATCCAATGGTTCTGATTCTGCTACCAATGGTTCTAATTATGTCCCCAGTGGTTCGAATTTTGTTTTGGTGGTTTAAATTCTGTTACCAGCGGTTCTTATTATGTCAACAGTGGCTCGAATTCTGTTACGAGTGGTCTGAATTCTGTTACCAGAGGTTATAATTCTGTTAACAGTTATTCTAATTATGTTACCAGTGGTTCAAATTCTGTTATCAGTGGTTTAAATTCTGTTATCAGTGGTTCTAATTCTGTTGCCTGTAGAAACTCAAACTTATGTAAATGATCTTCTATTTCCACTTCTGCCGATGTTCTTTCGAATGAAGTGAAATACTATGCAAGACGGATTAGTTGTTTGTTATGCGCTCTGGACTGCCGTTCGATGGTCTCGCTGTTCCCTGGTTCGAACCCTCCTAGATGCCATCTCCTGCTGTCAGGTTGGGTTAGAATGCTAAAATCTTCAAATTTGAACATCTAAATGCCCATTTTTTTTTTCATTGAAGAACATCCTAAGTTCTTTAAAACCTTATTAGATAAACGTGGCCCCAAGAAAAACATAGACTCTAGAAGTTTGGTAAACACGTTGTTTTTTCCTCACTATAACAGCTTCGAATTTCATCACACTGTTGTTACATCTAACTGTTACTGAAAGATGGCGAAGTTGTAAAACACTATATTCCCAAACCAAGGGGTTACGAGTTCGAATCTCGATGAAAACTGTTTTTGTTATAATTTCGGGACTCTCTTGAGTTCCTGAGCCCACCCAACGTTTATGAATACCTGACATTCAATGGGAAAGTTAAGGCGCTTGATCGCTTTGCTGGTAACAGGCAATATGACACAGAGAGACAGATGAGCTTGGCATCTTGACTCGTCGATTGATTTTATTTGCCTTCAAAGAAGAATCATTTTTATATCCGGAGATCCTGGGGTTACCAAGTCAGAGTCGATTCGAAATTACGAGGACTTTGTGGAGCCCTATTTTGGAGAGACACTCCTGTCCAATTCAATCAGAGCACACTTATAACCTTAAAGAACACAGTAAGAAACAAATAGTCTAAGCCCTTTAACTCTTTCTCTCCTAACTGACGATACCAGCGTTGATTCCACCAGAATGTTGTAAATAATTACGGAGAGAAAGAGTTAAGTACTAGGACACATTCGCCAAGCCTTATACAAAAATTGAACTTGCGCTTTCTAAAACGAGCAGTCCACATTACATGTTCCGTTGCTAAATTTATTTAATTATTTTTGTTTACACCAAAAACCAAAAAAAAAAATATTTACTTCATGAATCTAAAAATAGAACACGTCTATAGCTAACGCTAGGAAGGAGTTTAAAATCTAAAAATAGCGCTAATTGTACTTTAATCCACGTAGCCAGGGGCTAAGACTGAAAGCTGTCAATAGATCGGGAAATGTCGTGTTTGGGTGGTCGAGAAATGTTCAAAGGCGTTCTGTATAAAAAGGAAATAATGGATCAAATACGATCTGTGACGACAGTAGTTTTTTTTTTTAAATAAGACACGTTATATTAAAGTTATATCAAAGTTATAATTGTTTTGTATTGGGGATTTTCATGCTGAATTTTAAATACAGCATTCTTTTTTTTCGGTTGAATTGCCCATTTCTCTCAACAATAATTTCACCGAAGAAATCTGGTCACATAAAAAAAAAAGGAAAAAAAAAGGAGGGGGGGGGGTTTTCAAGTAAAATCATGTAAAAAGTCAATTGTGTTCTCAATCTCAGTTTCTCGAGTCTCATTGTTTTTTTAAGTTCCTCCATACAAGATACAAGATTGTAGATCTATCGGAAAAGTTGGAATCGTCAGAAAGTCAATCTCATTGTGACTCTAATATTATACCATTATGTTACGTGATGTACGCGTCAATGTCTCACGAGATGATTAATCAAGTTTATACTTGCACGTTGATTTTGAGCATGGTTTCGAGGAAGAAACGGGAAATAATCATTAGTGTTACAATTAGTTGTGACGATGTTAAAAATAGAATAATTGTTCCTTTCTCTTATGTTGGAGTAACTAATTGTTGAGGGTATAGGTCGAAGGGAAAATAATAAGCGGGGCTGGTCAAAGTCGTTTCAAAGTACAGGTTAAAAGGTCAAAGTCGTTTCAAAGTACAGATCGAAAGGTCAAAGTAGTCTTAAAGTACATGTTTAAAGGTCAAAGTCGACTCAAAGTACAGGTTAAAAGGTCAAAGTCGTTTCACAGTACAGGTTAAAAGGTCATTGTCGTTTCAAATTTCAGTTTAAATATACTTTTGTGAATCTATTATTGAAATGAAGTGATATTATGTTTACAGTGTGTTTCATTTTTTCGTGATTTCTACTTGGAAATTTTTTTTTATTTCATAAAGAGGAGTATGTTTATTTTTTCACCTAGACAGTATCTCTGGCAACACAGTGAAGTTTGGGTCATCAGATTCTGAAACTAGCAAGAATTCTGAGACTAGCAAGAATTCTGAGACTAGCAAGAATTCTGAGACTAGCAAAGAATTCTGAGACTAACAAGAATTCTGAGACTAGCAAGAATTCTGAGACTAGCAAGAAGTACTAACCACCCAATTCTATTGTTACAGCTTGTAACTATTCGTCAATGTCCAAGACAACAAAAACAGTTTCAGCATGTGTGCAGATTGAATGTTTCTCAACATCTGTAGGCATGATCTCATGTAGGCATGATCTCATGTAGGCATGATCTCAAGTAGGCTTGATCTCATGTAGGCATTAAATCAAGAAAGCATAATCTTAAGAAAGCATGATCTCATGAAGGCATGATCTCATGTAGGCATTATGCCATGTAGGCATTATCTCATGTAGGCATGATCTCATATATGTATGATCTCATGTAGGCATGATCTCATGTAGGCATGATATCATGTATGTATGATCTCATGTAGGCTTGATCTCATGTAGGCATTAAATCAAGAAAGCATAATCTTAAGAAAGCATGATCTCATGAAGGCATGATCTCATGTAGGCATTATGCCATGTAGGCATTATCTCATGTAGGCATGTTTCTCATGTAGGCGTGATCTCATGAAGGCTTAATCTCATGAAGGTATTGCCTCATGTAGGCATGATCTCAAGAAGGCGTAATCTCAAGAAAGCATGATCTCCTGAAGACACGCTTCTCATGTAGGCACGATCTCATGAAGACATGTTTCTCATGTAGATTTTTACCTTTACCTTTACCTATCCCTTAGTCTGTTGGACCGTTGGGGCACCAGGCAAGATTTGTCGACCGTCTTTCTCCAGTCTTCTCTTTTTTTTTGCCTTGTTAAGAACCTCTCTCAATGGCAGGCCTGTCCATTCTTTAATGTTGTCCTCTCATCGCTTTTTCTGTCTGCCTCTTCTCATGTAGATATGATCTTATAAAGGCATGATCTCAGGTATGATCTCATATAGGCATGATCTCATGAAGGCAAGATCTGAAGTAGGCATTCTCACGTAGGTATGATTTCAAGTAGGCACGATCTCAAGTAGGCATGATCTCATGTAGGCATGATCTCCTTTTCTTAAAAGATGAGATACCTAACTTGGAATCTTCAATGAAGTCGATGCACTCGAGCGTGCCCAGGCTGTCGTCAAACTGTTGGCTGAGGCCTATGTCCTGCATTCGAGCGTTCCCCGGCTGTCGTCAAACTGTTGGCTGAGGCCTATGTCCTGCACTCGAGCGTTCCCAAGCTGTCGTCAAACTGTTGGCTGAGGCCTATGTCCTGCATTCGAGCGTTCCCAGGCTGTCGTCAAACTGTTGGCTGAGGCCTATGTCCTGCATTCGAGCGTTCCCAGGCTGTCGTCAAACTGTTGGCTGAGGCCTATGTCCTGCATTCGAGCGTTCCCAGGCTGTCGTCAAACTGTTGGCTGAGGCCTATGTCCTGCACTTGAGCGTTCCCAGGCTGTCGTCAAACTGTTGGCTGAGGCCTATGTCCTGCACTTGAGCGTTCCCAGGCTGTCGTCAAACTGTTGGCTGAGGCCTATGTCCTGCACTCGAGCGTTCCCAGGCTGTCGTCAAACTGTTGGCTGAGGCCTATGTCCTGCATTCGAGCGTTCCCCGGCTGTCGTCAAACTGTTGGCTGAGGCCTATGTCCTGCATTCGAGCGTTCCCAGGCTGTCGTCAAACTGTTGGCTGAGGCCTATGTCCTGCACTCGAGCGTTCCCAAGCTGTCGTCAAACTGTTGGCTGAGGCCTATGTCCTGCATTCGAGCGTTCCCAGGCTGTCGTCAAACTGTTGGCTGAGGCCTATGTCCTGCACTCGAGCGTTCCCAAGCTGTCGTCAAACTGTTGGCTGAGGCCTATGTCCTGCATTCGAGCGTTCCCAGGCTGTCGTCAAACTGTTGGCTGAGGCCTATGTCCTGCACTTGAGCGTTCCCAGGCTGTCGTCAAACTGTTGGCTGAGGCCTATGTCCTGCACTCGAGCGTTCCCAGGCTGTCGTCAAACTGTTGGCTGAGGCCTATGTCCTGCATTCGAGCGTTCCCCGGCTGTCGTCAAACTGTTGGCTGAGGCCTATGTCCTGCATTCGAGCGTTCCCAGGCTGTCGTCAAACTGTTGGCTGAGGCCTATGTCCTGCACTCGAGCGTTCCCAAGCTGTCGTCAAACTGTTGGCTGAGGCCTATGTCCTGCACTCGAGCGTTCCCAAGCTGTCGTCAAACTGTTGGCTGAGGCCTATGTCCTGCACTTGAGCGTTCCCAGGCTGTCGTCAAACTGTTGGCTGAGGCCTATGTCCTGCACTTGAGCGTTCCCAGGTTGTCGTCAAACTGTTGGCTGAGGCCTATGTCCTGCACTCGAGCGTTCCCAGGCTGTCGTCAAACTGTTGGCTGAGGCCTATGTCCTGCATTCGAGCGTTCCCCGGCTGTCGTCAAACTGTTGGCTGAGGCCTATGTCCTGCATTCGAGCGTTCCCAGGCTGTCGTCAAACTGTTGGCTGAGGCCTATGTCCTGCACTCGAGCGTTCCCAAGCTGTCGTCAAACTGTTGGCTGAGGCCTATGTCCTGCACTCGAGCGTTCCCAAGCTGTCGTCAAACTGTTGGCTGAGGCCTATGTCCTGCACTTGTTCTTGTTCTTGTAAATCCTTTTTCATCGTTACAGATTTCAAATTACATTGCAAAGTACACACAACAGCAAACATTTGAAAGTATCTCCGGAACACGTCCCGTTTGTTCCTCGCGAGCAACATTAACAGAACTTTTCAGCACTTTTTCCATTCCTACTATTGACTTTCTTTCTTCATGCAAAAAGATCAAACAGTTATTCGTCAATAAAGATCGGTTTGGGGTGGGCTTAGGTCCCATCATTAGAATCTTCTAATAAAATAAATACCCTCAGTCATTTTGATGGTAGCTTTTTTTCTATACGAAATGACTGGCGCTTTTGTTTTATCTTTACTTTTCTGGAAATTTCGACAATTATATTGGATAAATTGTGGGACATTTGTTATTATAATCGCAAAACACGTTGGCGTTCATATAAGAAATGCTACTTGAAAACATTAGCAACAAAATAATATTTAATAGAAATACCAACTAAAAGAAAATAATCTGTAAATATTTAAATAATAATAATAATAATAATAATAATAATTACGAGAAGCATATCCTGAAACTCAATGTTGTCGACAAATGCCGAAAATGTGAAAATGTGGGCGAGTCGATTGAACACATTATGGCAGGATGTCCAGCCCTATCAGAATCAGCCTACCTAGGTCGCCATAACCAAGTTGCAAAGTTAATACACCAACACCTGGCTTTGACACACAATTTGATCGGTAAGGACACTCCTTATATAAATACTCTCCACAAGAGGTTCTCGAGTCTACTGAACATCTGCTGTACTGGGATAGGCCTATTCTGACCGACAAAACGGTAGATTTCAATCGCCCGGACCTGCTGTTCATCGATAAAAAAGAAAAAAACCGCTACCATTATCGATATCGCCGTACCACTGTCTCATAATTTAAGAAAAACTGAGATAGAAAAACAAAGAAAATATGGGAACCTGGGCTTGGAGATTAAGCGTCTATGGAAATTGTCCAAAATAACAATATACCCCATTGTTATATCAACCGAGGGGATAATAACAACTGACCTCACAGACACCTTCACGGCCCTTAACATTCCTAGGAACATCCTCGTTGCCTGTCAGAGGGCGGTACTGCTGCAGACCTGCCACATCACCAGAAAATTCCTCAGTGGAAACTGTTAAAGGGACTACGATGAATTTTGTTTCTCTTTAGCGAAACTCGACCCTGGCAGCGCCAGAGAATGACTACTCGTTCATTTCTAACATAATAATAATAATAATAACCCAGAGTGTATTTCTTTAGAACACACAAGGGCAGACAACAAATTAGCGATCCAAAAATATACATTCACCTTTACCCCTTATTTCCCTTTGCCCCGGGACCGTTTTTTTTTTTGAAAGCTAAAACAAGATAAAGTAAATGTAATAAGACGTCCCTGTAAGATCCTGGTCTAACCAATTATAAGCAAGTTCCATAAGCCAGGGATGTTTCTAATAAGCCTGATTAGTTTAGCCGGGCAGTTGTCTTTCCATTTTCCCGCCTTCCACTCTCCTTAATGGAACAGACGAAAAAAAAATTACTTTTTTTTTCAGGTCTGTCTGTCTGTCTGACTATTGAGAATCGAACTCCCGGGTTTCACGCTTTGAGCTAATCAATTTAATCCATTTTAAAATGTGGACAGATGTAAAAGAGAAATGAAATTTGGGCTTGACTGTATAGCTTTAAATCTGAAATGTCTCAAAACGCTGTGACTTTTTGGTATTGATTCGACCTGTATGGGAGCTATGAGGCACTACGCCAAACTGCAGAGTTTCTCGCCAAGGCTCTACGGGAGGATTGGCCCTTCCAGCCTTGCTACCAAACGTAGTTCATCTCAGGTATTGATTCCAATCAAGGGTTAGATGCTAAATAATAGAGCGATATTTATGGTAGATTTTCATACATGGCGGCATAATTTTTTTTTCTACACCAATAGTAGAGAAACCTCAAGGTGACAGACCGGCAGTGGACTAGATATAAGTAGATTGTGATGAGTAGTGTGTCTGGTCTGGCGATAATTATTTACCCAATGAATTAGCACTTTTTTTTTTCTTTTTTTGTCTTTTATTCATCCATGTTATTGACTGGAAATATTCAGAACAGAATTATTCAGTTTCATAAAGTCCTACACACACAGATGACGGTCTCGTCATAAGTAAATCAAATAGATCAGATATTTACAGCAACATCAGGTGATATCAGTTGGTCTAGCTCCTAGCACACAGTAACACTATTATTATAGCAACACACAGTAATACATTACATCGAACACAGTAACCTTTTGTTTATAATTACTCATATTTTTTTAAGGAATTTTTTCTTTATGAGTAGAAGAGATTAACGCACTTTTGTAATTTTAGAACAAAGCGCAAGTGGTCTTGGGAGTAAAAATTTTTTATGTTTATACATATTTATAATTCAACAATACGGTAAATAAATTGGTGTATATAATTTATATAAAGTTTTCTTCTTGATATTGTATTCTTGACTTTATATTAAAAAAAAACAACAAAAAAACAATAGCTTTTTTTAATGAAATGTTTAATTAAGTCGAAAGTTAGTTTAAACAGTTTCAGACCTCAACGTAACTAGAAAACAAATATTTAAAAAATAATTATTAAAAACAAAGTTTACATTTAGTGTACGTGTATTCAATTAGTTTGGATCAGTCATGTAATCAAATTTGTAATAGATCTAGATCTAGTGCAACAAAAATAAATCTGTGCCCTTTAAATATTTTTAGTGATTGTTTTTTGTTTAGCGCAATTTCATGCTTTTTGTTTTCTCAATGCGCTATGATCCCTTTTGAACAAGGGATGGGGAAGAAATGTGTAGGTATCTTGTGAACGTTACCGTGAACGCTTTTTAAATGCATGTCTAAAAAAAAAGTTGAAGAACCTTAGTTCGATCTCGAGGTTTCATTCTTTCAAGCCTCCTCGCGCGGACATAATAACCGTTAGCCAGCGATGTGCTTTTGAAAATAGAAGGCTGTATAATTATGTATTATTAGTCTCAAACTTTAAAGCGGCGACCTATTTCGCTCTACAAAGTATAAAGAGGACTAATTCAACTTATACCACAACATTAGTTAAGTACATTTTCTTCCCCTTGTTCGGTACCAAACAAATAATTAGTTACGAATAGTTAAATAACAAATTAGTTATTTTTTAATTATTATTACATATATATATATATATAATTTTACTCCCGCAGTTGGCAAGCATTTGAGAGAGTTGTGTTTTGTAAAATTAAACAAAAAATCAATTAAAAAACCCCACAAAAAAACAGTTCAGTGCTGTAACTGATGGTAGGCCCTATTTTGCAAACGTTTAATCTATTTTTGTAAATCTAAAGAATGTACTTTACACGTATGTATTTGTATAAATTTTAAATACATTTTGTAGGGAGAAGTATTTATTGTGAGATAGTATTACTAAGTGTAGTCTGTTTACGATTGGTGAATGAGGTCCATTCAATTTATTAAATACGTTTATGTGATTGAAATAGTTTTACGATAAATTAATATAATATATTGATATTTATTATAACACTATTTGAATAAAAAAAAACGCTTTCATACTAGACATTCTTGCTGTACAATACTCTATGTAACATACATTCTTGAGCACTAATTCGCACAATTCATAATACATATTTTTATAGTGTTGTTGTTTTTTTTTTTTTAAATAATCAAAAATATGTATAAATACATTATTATTAATAACTAGCATTACACACCAGCTACCCCTGTTGCTTTGTTTCTAGGCTATATATTGTTTTTTTTTTATTAGAACCCCCTACCCGCCTCTCAGTTTTGCACGTTTACTAAAACAACATTTGAACGTGCCTAGTAACAGAAGAAACTTTTTTCCCAACAATATACACCAACCGGCAATTTTCTGGGAAGATCGATAGAGCCGTTTTCGAGATACCTGTCCACCCACTTTTTTGAGCCAACCCAGATTCCAGGAAAATACTTTTTTTTTAAAAAGATACCTCAATTTTTGCTCATGCCATTTGCAAGCCATTTACATTCTTAGAATGCTTGGGCATATGCCCTTCTCTCCCCCCCCCCTCTTTTCCCTCTTTTGGTTTTTCTCCTCTTTTTTCCCTCTTCTCTTTTTTTTTTCTCTTTTCTTTTTTTTTTTGTTTCTTTTTTCCTGTTTTGTTTTTTTTCATCTTATTTTTTCCCTTTTCTTTTTTTTCTCTGTCTTGTTTCCTTTTTTTCATTTTCCCCTTTTTCTGGGCCCTGCCGCATGAGCAAGTTCTTGCTTCTTTTTTTTGGGGGGAACTTTTTTTGAGTGTGTTCGAAATGCGGGTACTAATTAACTAATTATGATAGAAATAAAAAATCTATCAAGCTAGAAATCACATAATCAAACAATGCAGTGATAAAATGCAACATTAAAGGCATTACATCATTTCAGCAGTCGTAATCTTATTTCATCCTTCGTTGTCAATTTCTTAAAAGATCCTATCTTCTTATCTTATATAATACAGACGTTACTTCAAAAAAGAAGATGATTACGTCTTACGCGTCATGCATTTAGTCATGCATATTAACCAATGACTTAAATTCTGCCAAGTCACTGGTTTTCTTGGCTAGCTCAGGACTTGGGGACTTAAGATAAAGGCTAGTCATAACTAGCTAAATAATAATAAAAATAACAATAATAGTAAAAAAAGAAGCAAATCCTCATTAACAAATATTAAAGCATCTTTATCACAATCTTTCCTTATATATCTCCTTTTCATAATTAAAAAAAGTAGAAGTAAAGGTTCCCCTTTCAGACCTTGTGGTCTATAGGGCAGATGATGTAAAGGTCATCTGTTTTTGTGGCCTACGGTTAACATGGGTGTCATATGGCCAGCGCAACGACCAACCGCCTTTACTTTTCCCTAACTAATGTCAGGTACCCATTAGAGCTGGGTGCACTCAGAGGCGCCCGAAGATCCCGAAATTAAAAATCCAAGTCTTCACCAAGGTTCGAACCCAGGTTTCCGGTTTGGAAGTCAAGCGCTTTACCGCGCCTCCCTTTTCATAATACTTACACGTCTTTCCAGCATCCACAAAGATATTATCATTTGTCTTTTTTAGGAAACTTCAGCATTTGTAAATAAAGTAAAATTGCCCTTTCAGACCTTTTGGTCGACAGGGAAGATAATGTAAATGGCATCTGTTTCTGTGTACTGTGGTTAACGAGGGTGTCACGTGACCAGCACAACGACCAAGCGCCTTTACTTTTCCCCAACTAATGTCAGGTACTCATTAGAGCTGGGTGCCCGAGGATCCCGAAATTTAAGGTCCCAGTCAGCATTTATGCTATTCATTATCACCCCTTTCGTCATAGGAATCCTTGGGACCTTGCCTCTCTATGGTTGTTTCTTTTAACTCTTATATTGGGCCTTTTTTTGTAAATATAATTGTTTATTATTAACAGTTGTCGTATTATTATTTAAGATTATTATCGGCCAACGATGTAGCGTAAACAAAATGTCATTAACACAATTTTTTAATATTACCATCTTGTTAAATGAATTGGTTTATGTAATTTACATAAAATATACTTTCCTTGACCTTTTAAAAAAATAAAAAAACTATGCCGGTAGTCTGAAAAGTGTCATATCTCACAAAAAAAGGGACAGTACTTTAGAATATAAGACGTCTCTTCTGAAATAAAGATGATCACATCCTTGAACAGACCTCACACAGAACGGCAAGGGAAGGCATCGAGTAGTGCTCGAATCTGGGACCATTGCGACAGTAGTCCAAAGCGCATTCAACACGGCTAGACATCTATCCTTTACAATGTAAAATATGTACCTAATAAATGATAGAAAACATATTGCAACAATAACATATAATAATCTCAAAACACTAATCTAAAATTACTATTAAAGTACTATAAGGTAAATAAAAGTAGCACGGCTGGATTGTAAAAGCGCGGTTTTCGGGATGAGAAATGCTCACGTCTGCAGTATTTGAAGACAGTTCTCTCCTTTCGGGTATCGGTCTGTCAAAATAAATCACACGCATTCGATTATGTCCACCTGTTTTCCCGCCAAAATAGGCAAACAGTGTTATCAAATACTTCAACGGACATTTTGGTGCCTGGGCAATTTTATCCCTCTTCCTCTTTACAACAATGTCGTTAGGGGGAAAGATTTATCGATGGTTCCGTTCCCCTAGTTCCCGCTATAGTTCCCTACGCTTCCCGACCCCCCCCCCACACACACACCAGCGCTGCAAGTCAAATCAAAACGTCTCAGCATGGGGGCCACAAAAACAATTTCACACTAACAGTTGATTGCTTTCACGACGTCTGCTCGTTCATCTAGGGAACTTTCCCAGCAGCGCGCGCTAATCTGTATTAAGAATAGTAGTGGAATTTAAAATGACATTTATGACTGACTCTAAAACAATGGTTCTTAAATTAAGTATAGGGCCCCAAGCTCTGATTTGGCAATAGGCTTTTTTTTTTTTTTTTTAAATCGTAAACTCCCTTAAAGGTCTCCTTGTACTGAGACAAGTTCATGCCGGAAAAAAAAAGTAAAGAAAAACTCCTCCTTCAGACCTTTCAATCTACGGGGCCGATGATCTAGAGATATTCTATTTGACCCACGGTTAACGAGGGTGTCATGTGGCCAGCACAACGAGCAACCGCCTTTACTTTTAAAAATTAAGGAACGGTACCCATTAGAGTAGGGTGGACTCAATGACGTGCTAAAAATACCGAAAATTCAAAATCCTAGTCTTCCCGGGATTCGAACCCGAGACATCTCGGTTTGAAAATAAAGCGTTTTAACCAGTCAGCCATCACGCTTCTAGTTCCTTTCTCTGTATAGCAAAACGGCTTGAAGATGCCTAGTGGCCTACAATAATCATACCACGGTATTCGAGTCATCACAGTGTACAGTTGTATCCGGTTCATTGGTCCGCCGGTTAATAGGACGAGCTCCATATTAGAATCAAATACTAACGTACAAAAACAAATCCTATTATACAGTGGAATCCTGTTAACTGAGCCAACTGGCTATTAGGACTAAAACGATCGCAACTCGGTATGTTCCGATTAAGCGGAATCAAATGTACTTTTAATATATATATTTGATATATAGATATAGATGGGAAGCGCGGTGGCTGAGCGGTAAAGCGCTTGGTGAAGACTGCGATTTTTAATTTCGGAATCTTCGGGCGCCTCTGAGTCCACCCAGCTCTAATGGGTACCTGACATTAGTTGGGGAAAAGTAAAGGCGGTTGGTCGCTGTGCTGGCCACATGAAACCCTTGTTACCCGTAGGCCAGAGAAACAGAGACCTTTTCATCATCTGCCCTATAGACCAGGGGTCGGCAACCTTCAGAGTCGGAAGAGCCAAAAATTAGAATTTACAAAATTTTAAAGTTTTTAAAGAGCCACATTTTTTTTTACCAACAATAAATAGTACTCACACAATATTTAATGAAAAAAAAACGAATATATTTATTTATATATAATCAGTGTTTTTCACTACAAATTAGATAATATACATATGGCATTATTATATAATTATTATTTTTTATTTCAGTATTGTAAAGGTTATATGTGCGTTGACGTAGTATTATAATATTACACATGAGGCTGGTTACTATTAGTGTGTCGCGAATGCGTAGACTGCTGGGTTCGTGCTTCCTGGAGTCACACTTGACACGTGACAGACACAGACATTACAGATTGACTCAAGTTCTCTTTGGCAGACAAATATAATGTTTATTTAATGACGATAATAACAATACTGCACCTTACTGGCAGTTACATCAAGACTTCCGATGTGAAACATAATTACATCCGCATCCGAAGGACTGACAACAGTGAAGGCGCTTGAAACGGGGGAGCTATGTCGTGAAAAGCGAGTGCAAGTGGCTCAGAGATAGAATCGGCGCCTTATTTTCGTTAAACGATTTAAACATGTTTCGATAAAATAAATAATATTTGCGTATGGAACTGAAGAGCCGCAGCTTCACACCCAAAGAGCCATATGTGGCTCGCGAGCCGAAGGCTGCCGACCCCGGCTGTAGACCACAAGGTCTAAAAGGGGAACTTTACTTTTACTTGTCTATAGACATATCTATAAATAGATATAAAGGAACATTAACTCTTTATAGAAATAATGATAATATTAAATGAGAATATGTAGATTTAAGCTGTTAGCTACACCTACAATCCTTTCAAAATATTTAACCGTATTAGTCGCATAACAACTCAAAATGATTGTTCTCGTACTTAAAAGAATATTGTTAATTGTAATTGTTATTAATATAATCTCCTATTGAAAGAAAAATGAAGTTTGTAAATTTCTGAAATTTATTTTATATATCACAGTCAACTTAGCCTATTATACGTATGGTACATACGGAAACCTGTACAAACAATTATTCTGAAAAAAATTCCCCATGGCAATTAAGAAATATAGGCGGCTAGTGACCAACTAAACCAAATGATATGTGATTAAATAAACACGCGTGCTATAGAGAAACCCTAATAAACTTTGTAATATCTAATTTTGTAGAGCGATTCTAATTTTTTGGAGGGGAATGCGAATTTATGTTAGGCTTTTTGTCTATAAAATACTTAAAAAAAGAAGTTTTCATGTACACTAATACTAATACAGGATGCACAGAATTTATTCTATTATACACATTGTTTAACACAAAGGATGAAAAATGGATTAAAAAGAATAAGAAAATGATTTCAAAACGAAATAGTGAAGACATGTTTACTCTTCTTTGCAAAAACTATGGGAAAATCTTATAAAATTGTAATGGATTTAATTTAATATTTTAGCTATTCATCGTTCGTTTGATGTTTGAAATATTCAAAAAGTATCAAAATGATCAAAATTTAGGTAAAGAGATTTCTAAAATCATTGATAGAGTTACATATTTATACAATTTAAATCACTGAGAGAGAGAGAGAGAGAGAGAGAGAGAGAGAGAGAGAGAGGAATAGTGAAAATTAGTGAAAGAGTGAGAGTGTGTGAGAATGGAAAGAGAGCATCTGTTTATTTTGATTTTCCAAGTTTCTTCAATATCCGCGATATGGAGGCCATAAACCGAATGCAAACATCCCGCGAAGTAGCGAATCCGCGAACGATGAAAAGCGAACCAGACAGTGATTACCTAATTTACCTTACCCTCATAATAGATTTATGAGAAATCAAAATTTGAAACTTTTTTTTACAAATCTTAAATCAAGTCTTCTGTCTGTCTGTCTGTCTGTACGTTTGTAAAAGCTATTTCTCCAAATCCCAATCTCAGATCAAGGTGAAATTATGCACGGAACTTAATTTTTTCTGTAAAAAGAAAGTTGATGTGAAGGTTTATTCTAGAATCAGGTCTGGGCTTTATAATTTTGGGTGCCTGTGGAATTAGAAAGTAGAGACCCTGTTGTTGCGATTTGGTTCCACTCTTGCATACTGGGTGAGCGCAGTGAATCAAGCGATTTTCTGCATTCCGAGCTGCAAATTATGCATTATTTAGGCAGAAAAACATTGTAGAATGATTTCGTAATATCATTTGATCATTTTGAAATGTAAAACCAAAGTTTGACGGAGTACAGGTCATAGGATGTATAAAGAAGCCTGGAGAGATACGCGATGGGCCACAATTCAGTTTTGAGCTGAGTACAACCAATGGCTACAGTTAGACTAACATCCATCTCTGTGACTCGGCCTCAGTAAAATAAATCATTCTCTCGGTCTACCTTTTTAAAAATATCAAAACGTCACCCCACCAGCACTATGATGAAACAAAGTACGCTAAAAGCGAAACTTAAATCACTTTTAGCTTCTTATAGCGTTTTACTGGCTAAATCTCTTGACCATAAAAAAACAACAAAAAAAAACAACAACAACACGAGGCTTCCATCACTTCGGGACTGTGTGTGGTGTCACACTTTGCAAAGACTATGTCTGGGACTGCTAGAATCACTGTACTCTTGAACAGAAATAATTTTCAGCCATAGAATTATTATTATATATATATTTTTTTTACAATTCTGAAAATTGAAAAGTTGACCGGAAGGCTATTTTACTCTGAATGTGTGACATTTTAATTTTTCTTGGGAAACGCTTCTTTCCCAGGGGACCTCGACAACGTTATGGAATTTTTGTTTTTTAAATAAATGATTTGACACATTTACAACAGTTTCATAAAGACACTTTTTGGAATAGTTTCAGAAAAAACGTTTTTAGAAAAGTTATATAAAGACATATTTAAAACGGGCTTTAGAAAAATAGATTACAACAGTTTTGTAACAATAATAATGGCAATGGGTGACTGCGGCATTTTACATGACTACAAAGACCCTAATGTGACCTGCATATTTTTCCGCGGTTGTCCACTTTCTTTCAGTCTTCTGCACCTGTCTTTAATAATGGCTTCCTTTTGGGTCTCAAATGTGTGTTCCGCAGCTCTCCAAATGTCATTTCAAAATCTGTCTGCTGTCAGCTACTTTATTCTAGTGAGGGCGAGGTGGCGCCTGAGTGGGTCTTTAAAGTACTTATGGGTGGGCACCTCTGTTGCGCCGTCCTCCTTTCAAACAGTTTTCTAGTAGTCGTGTTTTAATCACCAATTTTCCCTTTGTGTATAGCTTTATTTGCTGTATTAATATTATATTAAATACTTTAATTACTATTATAGATCTAATTATATTTTTTTTAAACCAATATATCTTAATGCATCAACAAATCAAAATTTGTCTCCCTTTTTTATTCAGTCTACAAACCTCGCAAAATCAACTGCAACTAATACCAGTAATTGATCTTGGCAAAGCATTCCATTTATCCTTTTGTAATGATTAAATAAGGGAAATAATACATCGTGTAATCGTGGAAATACCCAAGGGAGGCAAGTATGGTGTACTGTAAAATTAGATTAGGAAGGAGAGATAATCCTCTTCCACCAAGAACCCTATGACGTGACCCTAAGATGAGGTACTTCCTGGAGCTTACAAAAATTAAAAAAACAATAGAATTGTATGTAATCTATTTATATATCCGGAACACACACATCCTTAAGATAGACCCCACAGGGATCAGACGTATGGAAACTCGACAGTTGCAATTTGTATTCTGGGCCTGTTATCCAGTTACTTCCCCTGTAAAGGGCAATAATCTGTATTTATGACACATTTTGCAAGCGAAGTTCCACAAACTATGACATCGATTTCGTATACTGGCGGGAAAAAATAGACTTTTAGAACGCATTCACACTGAGAGCAGAGGCCCAGCAACCATGGCTTAGTTAATTTCTCTTTCTGTGTATTTGTTATAATGCTTGATTATTACAACAAGTCCATACACGGGCCACCAAATCCCTATCTACGCCAAAAAACCATCCGACATGACCCTAAGTTGAGGTACTTCCTGTAGCTTACAAAAAACAACAAAACAATAAAATTTAATGTAATCTATTTATATATCCGGAACACACACATCCTTAAGATGGACCCCACAGGGTCTCAACGCGCACTGGACCATGATCATTATGGGGACCCTTATAGGCTATTTAGAGGATAGATAACAAACACATTTGAATTGTAAAAATTTATCAAACTCACATCGTATCCACGTTATAGGGGTCTTCACTTGCTTAGTCGTCAATAAACCAATACTAGCTAATAATAACACTAGTATATACATTTTTGTAGATGTACTGATGCATAAAGTTAATTTTGTTGTTGCGTGTAATGCTGGCCAATAATCTTTAGTGCGAACATTATTAAAAAAATCGCAGGCGCCTTTTAAGCTTCACTGGCATTGAGGAAAGTAACTTACACCAGATGCACTCTAAAATCGATTGTTCATGAGCCCTTACAAAGACCGAGGGAAACACTTTTGAGACCCCCCTAAAATAAGCCCTTATTGAAGACAGGCGCAGTTTTATCTTCATATTTTGAAGCAGTTGAGTACACTACACTTATAGAGAGCATTACTTTGATCCAATACTGGGGGTGAGCTTGTTCATGCAATAATAGAAGATTGTTAACAGGTTCTTGAAAATCACTGTAGCGATTTTATTTGTAGCCGTTTTATTTGCAGCCGTTTTATTCCTCAGTTCAGCTTGATGGTAGCCACAGGCAAGTAGCTTGTTGAAGCGATGATAAATAAACATTTGATCCTAAGGCTACTCGTAAGGGAGAAGAAAACGCTGGTTTTTTTTTTTTCACATGTAAAATAAATTGTCTAATTTGTAAGACCGATCAATACGACGGTTGCAGCAGCGTAGCTAGGGAGCTTGGGGGGGGGGGCGGCGTGGAAAGACTCCTTGTAATAATCAAGCATTACAACAAATACACAGAAAGAGAAATGAACTAAACCAAGTAACAAGAATTATGTTGAATGAGTCTCTATTGAAGATTTAAAACCAATATTCGAAGTTTAAACAGAACAGTTTTCACAAAGCTTATATCAGCTCACTCTGTCTGTCTGTCTGTCTGGTACAAATCTTGTACACGTTATTTCTCCCACTTTGTATTCTCGGATCAAGTTGAAACTTTGTACACTTATTCACTGCCACGGGCAATACATAAATCAATAAAAAAAACTAACCAATGAGTTAATTAATTATTATAAATTCATTATTCTTTCTATAGAAAAGGGGAGAAAAATATCGCATAGTTATCGCATTAATTGTGCGATTCTTTTCCTTATATAAACTTTGTAATTAAAAAAAAAAATCTTGTTTTCTTTTCATTACGAAAAACATCATTATTTTACACTGTAGCTAGAACAATGAATCTACTTTTATATACGATTTGGAAGACAAAGCAACAATGTTTTTCTGTCTTCAACATTGATTCTAGCGCAGCTTTTATGTTACAGCAGCTTAAAAAATATTCATCCTGCTCTGGGACACTGATCCCTTTGTTAAAGTAAGTTTGACTTCTTTTGTTGACAATTAGATCTACTACCAGGATCATTAGTCCTTGTGACTTTAATGATGCAAATCTCAAGCCAGACTGCAGCCTGCAGCGCTTTATTGAACGGAAAAAAAACAACAACAACTACATTGTTGTAACATTATGATGATAGAAGGATGCACGGTGGCTGAGCGGTAAAGCGCTTGGCTTCTGAACCGGGAGTCCCGGGTTCAAATCCTGCTGAAGACTGAGATTTTTAATTATGGGATCTGAGTCCACTGAGTTCTAATGGGTACCTGACATAAGTTGGGGAAGAGTAAAGGCGGTTGGTCGTTGTGCTGGCCACATGACATCCTTGTTAACCGTAGGCCACATAAACAGCTGACCTTAACATCAGCTGCCCTATAGACCACAAGGTCTCAAAGGGAACTTTACTTTTACTTTTTGTATGATAATAAATGTGGCCGACTGAATGAGTCATTGATGTATGGGGCAAGCGAGGAGGACGATTGGAAAAGAATAATAGAAATATAAAAAAATACTTTTTAAGAAGAGGAGAGATCCTCCAAATCACTGCCCCTTCTCTCAAACGCATGGCTTTAATACTTTTTTATACACAGAAACCGAAATTAATTACTACTGATTGATTAACGAATTGGTTAATTGCTGTCTGGTACAAATCTTGAACACGTTATTTCTCCCACTTCCTGTTCTCGGATCAAGTTTAAACTATGTACAATTTTCCTTTATCCCACTTTCAGTCAGGGTGTTTTAGATCACTTGTCGTTACTGATACAAAGAAGCCTAATTCATAATACGCTGGGCTTGTTTGTCTATAATGTGATATATGTCATTGATAGTTCGTGTTAGCATGTATAATATGTTATAATAGTACTGTTGAGGTGAACGATTGTATTTAAAACTGAATTTCCATTTGCTTGGACTAATAAAATTATCTTATCTTATCAATCGTTGTCGATGAAAACACATGAATAAATTGAAAAAATCGATCAATTATTTGATCAATCACCAGTGATTAATTTTATTTTATATACCGATAGTACTATCTAATGGAAGATAATCATTGATTAAAAAATTTGGTCGTTGGCTAAAAAATGTGAAACTAACACAAGATAACCACAAATATTTCTTTTGTGTATTTTTAATTGCTATAATTCATGATCTACATCATTTTCTACATCAATTACAAATTTAACTACAAAACTGATTTAAAATAATTAATACATTGCACTTTATATAAGCTTTGCTTTTTTAAAGAAGTAATTTTTTCTGTTGTTTTTTTTTTTGGGGTGGGGGCTATATTACCATCAGACGCCCGTGCCACTTATATTACATCTCCACAAAACACACACACACACACACTCGAGGATGGTGGGCGCTAATATTGATGCTTCCCACGCCCAACACGTACCCCGTGTCATTATTTTCACGGCATAAATCCGTCAGCACATGATTAGGGCAATAATACCGTTCGGAAATAAAAACATCGCCTGTCCTTGCATTGGCCTTGGAATATTCGTTCATTCATTTCAAAGTGTGTGTGTGTGTATGTGTGTGTGGGCATGCGCGTTAGTGACATGAAAAGGCCATAGCACTGACTTCTATGTGATTCCCTCAACTATACAAAGTTAAACACACACACATAGTTGACTTCTGCTTTGTAAGAAGTCACAAGTTGACAATACTGTAATTTACTGTAAGTCAGTGTTTCCCGAACTTTTTCCAATTGCCTCAATGAATTCAGTTCCTAAACGGTTCTAAAATTGTGTGTTAACTTAAAGCTTAGCATAAAACCGTTTTCCCAAATTTTTTTCCTTAACGGAACACTTCTCACATTCTGAGCATTTTGCAGAACACTTTGCTTATTTTTTAGAGAGATGAATTCACGTGGTGGCCTACTAGTTCATTTTTCAAATAGTTCGCGGATCACATATTCAGGCATCGCGGAACACTAGGGTTCCTCGAAACACAGTTTGAGAAACACTGCTGCAAGTAATAGAACCGAGCTTTTTATTTTACCCTACTTATAAAGCTATCACTTCTACTGGGATGTTACAGCAGGATGATAAGTCAATCTTTTTGGTGCAAGGTTTAGGGTTTTAATAAGCGTAAGATTTTTTTTATAGTGTGTATTCTTTCTGTCTCTATATATCACTTCATTACAGTTTATTTCACTTCATTCCTAGTAATCTGGCTAACGCTGAAACTTATCTCCCTTTTCCCTTGACTGAATTTTGGGAGATCAAGTTACGTCGTTCGTACCTCACTCGGTCAGACTCTATCACCGCCACTCATTGATCAGGGAACATGAAATGCACCAAGATACCTGTGTGAATAGTCTTAGTCTTAGTCATAATTCTTGGCAGAAGAAGTCCGACTTTTGGAGAGCTACACACAGACGAATATGGACTTTTGGAGAGCTACACACAGGCGAATATGGACTTTTGGAGAGCTACACACAGACGAATATGGACTTTTGGAGAGCTACACACAGACGGATATGGACTTTTGGAGAGCTACACACAGGCGAATATGGACTTTTGGAGAGCTACACACAGACGAATATGGACTTTTGGAGAGCTAAACACAGGCGAATATGGACTTTTGGAGAGCTACACACAGACGAATATGGACTTTTGGAGAGCTACACACAGACGGATATGGACTTTTGGAGAGCTAAACACAGACGAATATGGACTTTTGGAGAGCTACACACAGACGAATATGGACTTTTGGAGAGCTACACATAGACGAATATGGACTTTTGGAGAGCTACACACAAACTAATATGGACTTTTATGATCCCGACTGCAAGTGGTGGCTGAACGTTAAGGCACTCGATTCCGAACCCAGGGGTCTTCGCTAGATTTGAAACTCGGTGAAGACAGATTTTTTAGCTTCGGGAATTTTAGGACGCCCATGGAATCATTCAACTCTTATGGGTCCCTGCCATTAATTTGGGGAAGTAAAGGCGGTTGTTCGTTGTGATATCCCCATGATTCCCTCGTTCACCATCGGCCCTAGAAACAGATGAGCTTTACATTCTCTGCTGAAAAGATGACACTTTTTAATGTATTTATCCCAAGTGGTACACAGTAAAACTCTTGTGTTATGAGACAGAGATAAGTTTTGTCTGCTGCTTAATCATTCATGTTTAAACAGACTTACAGCCCAGCTTGCTTTACCAGCACTATGATATCACCACAGTGGTCTCCCCTGGTTGGTTTCTTAACTGGCCTTCCTATATTTTCTTGTTAAGACATTTTTACAAAACTTATATCAACTGTCATGTAGAAAGTTTGAACACGTTATTTCTGTCACACCCATTCTAGCAATGTACTTTACAAAACACGAACCATAAAAAAAAAATATTAACCTATTAGTCATTAATTATTGGCAATTAATTATTTTTGTTTGATGTAAAAAGGAAATAACTTCTACATTATTGAGAGATATTGCTGTAAGTATGGAGTTATTGCCCTTGCAAAATCATCTCTGTTTTTCTTTTTAAAAGTACATTAATATTTTGCTTTTTTTTGACGCTTCATTGAATGACCTAATGAGATCTAATTAGACTTAAAGCTTGACATCTCTTTCGAAACCCTATCTTAGGATCTCATTAGCAATCGAGCATTGGAATGCAAGCGCATATATGGGCTACTATTCTGCTTGTTGGAAAAGCAGGCGCGGTGGCTGAGTGGTGTAGCGCTTGGCATCCGAACCTAGGGTCCCCGGGTTCGAATCTTGGTGAAAACTGGGATTTTTAATTTCAGGATCTGAGTCCGATTGGTATCTGACATTAATTGGGGAAAAGCAAAGGCGTTTGTTCATTGAGTTAGGGCCACATGACATCCTCGCTAACCGAAACAGACGACCTTTACATCATCTGCCCCATAGAGTACACTATCTGAAAGAGGAAACTACTCTGTTGGAGAATTGGATTGCGTTGTCGTCCATACTCATGGGCAGGGCCGGTCCAACAAGGTTGCGGGGCCCAATGCGAAACGGATTGCGCGGGGCCTAATTTGCGATAATAAGTGAAAATTAGGATTTTGTATTAGAAAATAAATTCGTCTTTGCATTTTATTTATAGTTTACCAAGTACAAAATCACTTTTAAATTAACTTTACGAGCCATCTACAGTAGATAGTAGTTTTTCAACAAAAAGCCGATAAACATTCAGATCTGCCTTTTAGATTTACTATCGACTAGCAAACTATGGCTTTTTTTTTTTCGAAGAGGTCGAGATAGATTTAGATTTATATTTATATGCCAGGTGCTATTAAAGTAAATTAAGTATTTGAACTTCTTTTAAGGAGATTTGCATCAGTTTTCAGAAGATTTTAATAATTTCAGGAGATTTACATGACTTTTTCTTATATAATTTCAGAAGCAATTCCAGGAACCCTTTAATAACAAGATAAAATGGTTTAATTTAATAATTAACACCTAGAATTCGAATCGCGCGGGGCCTATGAAAGTGCGGGGACCACTGCGGCCGCATAGGTTGCAGTGACCTAAGACCGGCCCTGCTCATGGGCAATAGAACAAGTGAGATGTTTATTTTTTTCCTCTTGTTCACCCTACGTCCCCAAATTGTGTCCAATCAGTTCCCTCCCACGTGCCGTCTCTACTTACAATCATCTACATAGAACGAATGTAACAAATTTCAATTGACATTTTCCAGCATCTGCACTTGACACTTCCTGATTTCCCCCCTATTCAGAAAAGGCCCATTTAAAGATGACCCACACAAGTTCATCTTAACCTCTGAGGATAGTGCTCACTCACAAAGCTCATCCTGTCCCCCCCCCCCCCCACTCCCCTCCGTCGATGTGGACCTGACCCCCTCCCCCCTTCCCAATACCAGATCTATTCACATCCTGACGTTATGTGAAATAAAACGTTTGCCAGGTACTTCACGGGGGGATAAAAAGCAAAAAAAGGGAGGGAGAGGGGGAATAGCGAAGGCGGAAGTTTAGCCAGAGCTTCAATTAGCGACCACGTGATGATAGGCAAAAAAGATAACTGGAACAAGAGAGCAGACGACATAGAAAAATAAAAAAAGCGCGCGCAAATGAACATGGGATGCACGTGACATAGCATACAAACATTTAGACCTGAGTTGTTGTTTTTTTTATTGAAATAATAATTTTTTTTAACGATAAAAAAAAGAATTGAAAATAATTTCGTTTTCTTTCTCAACAAATTTAAATGCGAATCTTGTCACGAATAGATATCAGCTTATTTTGACAAAGCTTATATATCAGCTTAGTCTCTCTGTCTGGTAAAAAGTTTGAACACGTTATTTCTCCCACACATGTTCTCGGATCTATTTGAAACTTTTGCACAATCATTAATTGGCGTAGACAATGAACTCAACCAGTAAAAAAATTATTAGACTAAATATATCGGTTTTTCCCCCTTAGATAACTGTACACGTTATTTTTCCATACCCATTCTCGGATCAAGTTGACTTAATCATTGATTATTGTACTAAACAAAAGATGAATCTGTTAAAAAATTAACCAATGATTCAATTAATTATTAGGAATTAATTATTTTTTTGGATATCGAAAAAGGGAAATAACTTCTACATTATTGAGAGATATAGTTGTCAGTGCTGAGTTCTTCCCTTCGATAAGCTTCTTCTTTTTTAAAAAAGATTTTTTCTCATATTTTGTTTGTTTTTCCAATGTTAAAAAATTCTGTTAAATTCACGCTACAGATTCCAGTAGAGTAGATTTAAATATATACAACCGAGACCATTCGGCATAGAAGGCATGAACTCTGACCTTCAACGTCACAACCTTTAGGCAGTGGAGACCAGTATCTCGCTGCTGACGTCGGTCTCCACTGCCCACAGATACCGACGTCGCAAGTGAGTTATGAGGCCTACTATAACAAATGCTCTTGATACAGTCAGTTGGAAAGTTCCGATATTTAACTATGTACCAGTTTAACTGCTACCTTGTTGTTTTTTCAGACTTAGCCATCGACTAAGTTTTTCAAGGTAAACATTTTGTTTGGCGATAATTAGGCTAATTTGTAAGGAAACGGCTTAAAACCTGCTGGAAGGAGACTTTTAAAGATAAAACAGCCAAAACAAACGAAACGAACACTATAACTAATGGAACGTGTTGTATAAACGCGTAGGAGAATGTTGGGGGGGGGGAGGGGCAAGCATAATTCCTTGAGGAACTTAAAAGATGTCTATAGAAACATTGCAAGGAAGAGCTGAAGGAGTGAGAACTGGAAGGCTAGAAATGTTATTTATAGGACAAGTTTTAATGGTGCACGCTCTCTGTACGTCTAGAGCTCTTCAAGACAACCAAGAGATAGAGACATCACAATTTGAATACGCTTGCTAAAATATCACACTAGTACAAGGTAAAATACATCACAACATAGTGGCATAGCGCACAGTTAAAATACATTGTAATATTAAGACACTTTGTAGTACAGCAGACGTATTCAAAAAGGAAGCCAGAGGAACCAAAGAGTCTATGTAGTGAGATTGAAACTAAAACCCTTTTAAGACATAGACTAACTTTAGCATTAACAGCACATTGAATTCCTAATACATCTAGCATGGAATATAATTTACAGATATCCCTTCGTAAACAAGGATAATTACGTCCTACACGTAACCATCTATTAATCGATTCTTTAATGTTAATTAGATTCTTAGGGAAGGGATGACTTGTACGAACTTGTCTTTGCCAATGGAACAAGAAATGTGCCTTTCTCTTTGTGTCTTTTAGAGTATTGTATTAGTTTTTGTTTAAGTATTTATAAATTATGATTCAGTGTTTCATGTGTTATAGCTACTTCACTTTTTATTCCTCTATCCAGAGGTGCTATTCTAGTCAAATGTGAATATTCGTTTGTTGTAAATCTTATAGCCCGGTTTTTATCTTTGAAGAGATTGTACACTTATGTTTTTATGAGTTGAAGGACTTCATATAGAGAATATATGTTCTAATATTGGTCTAACCATGGTTAAATAACATTATACATTTGTTTTTGTTTGATGTGTAAAAATTTCTTAACGAACATAATCATCCTAAAAATACAACTATATCTCTTGTTGAATATAGATAATTCAATTAAAAAAAACATGTATCATATTACAATATTTCACAATTCCTAACTCGATATTTAGTTCATTGAATGAATTAGTCGATTAGTTCACACGACAAAATGCACTTCTTTTATGGCTAAGAATTTTAACGCATGTTGTTTACCGCTTCCGCCGTTCTTATGTCGTCAATAGGAAACATACATCTCCACAATTTTTAAATATTTTTTACAATATTTTTTTTTTCAAAAGATCAAATACGTAGGTCTTAATGATAATGATTTTAAAACATCTCGAAAAAAAAAAACAACTAAATAAAATCATTATAAAAAGTAAATGAATTAAAGTGTCTGTCTAAATCATTAGAACAAATGTTTTGATAAAAGAAAACTCATTAATTTAAAAGTATTTATTGGCGAATCGACACAATTTAGGACAGTGAAAGTACATCTTAAAACACCTGTCAACAACAGTTAAATACCTTTTTTTTTTCCTTTTTTTTTTAAATTTTAGTTGTCTCCTGTCAACTTGATGTGAACCAGAATTTAAAAAAGTAAGATTACAAAGAGAGTTTGTGTTTGCACACAAACTCAGAGGCGGTTACATTAGGTACATTCATTGGTCATTTATAATGGTAAGCAATACACGTAAAAGGCAAGTTCCAATATTTTCCGCACCTTGACGTACAAACCAGTAATGAGCACAATCCTACCTACCTCCATACAAAATGTTAAGTTGCAAAATTTTATTGATGGCCGGCTTAATTAAAATTCTATCCGGGTATTTTTGTTACTAGTAATAGTAAAAAGATTAAAAATGGTGTATTTTTATGGGAAAAAATATAAAAAAAAAATAGAATGGTTCACCTATAGAAGATGAAAAGTAATCATTGTACCAGAACTTTGCAAGGTTCAAAATATCTTAAAACCAAATTTTTTTTTTTTTTAATTTTTTTTTAGTTGAATGACTGACGGAGGACAGACAGACTACACAAAACTAATAGCGGCTTTTTCCCTTACAAAGAGGAAAAGGATAGGGACAGTTTTGATATTTAATGGCATATTTTGAATGGGGTTTAAAAGTTAAAGAATCGTGCCTATTACACTCCATCCTATCAACGTCGAATTATTCACACCTAATTCGCACGCGACAGAATAGAGCTGAAACTTGAAACAAGCGAAACATGCACTTGTAGAGTCTCGTCGAAGAATTCCAACCATGTCCTCCAAATCTGTATCTCTTATCATGGGGTCCCAACAAAGTACTTGTCCCAAAATACCTCTAAAGAAGAAAAAGAGTTGCCTTATTTCGAAACCGCTGCCTAAATATATAGAACTAGCTATCTGAACCCTCCAACATATTAATGAGAACACAGAAAGAGAAGAACTAATGACATTATCTAAAAAAAAACAACAACAAACCAAGAACAAATTCGTACATTATCTAGATATAACAATAGCTTTATGATTAGTGTTTCAACTCTTTAATATTAGTTACAAGAAAATATCTCATTCATAAGAGAGTTGATTGAAAGATCTCCCTAACTTATCAAATGTGTCTACACTTTTTTTCGCCCCTCCCTCCATTGTTGTTGGTTGGTTGTTGGCTTGTAGTTACAAACACCTAGTACAACTGAAATGATGTAGGCGTTTTACATAACTTGACCAAACGTGTTTGTGAACTAAAACTCAATAGAACTGTTATCATTCACGATTTAACTAGAGATGAAATATAGATCTAATAGTAATGAAATAAACTGAGATTGAAACAAACTCTAGCGCACAACAAAAATAAAGTCTTTACTCTTTCATGTCTTAAGGTCGTCTCACATTTGCATTAGGTACGCTGATTTCATCATTGTCACTGCAATAACCACCAATCAATCGCTTAACCTCTTCTTACAGCCGCCCAGGTAACACACACACTCCATAACAACCAACATCCAGGTTAGGACGTTGCGCCCTCAACCTTCGGCGAAAAAAAAAACCCCAGTCATGTTTACTCCTTTCTCTAGCAAGCTTGTGGGTCTGGGGGAGCGCTGTAAAGGTAGAGTGACAATGATTAATCCTCGCTCCTTTTTATAATTTCTGCTAATGATTGCATTTGGCATTATTGGGGCGACTCGATATAAGATATTAATTTATAGCATATATAAATTATATTAGTGACATATTTTTTTTTATATTTGTAATTTCTTAACTATAATACAAAAAGAAAAAGTATTGGTTTTTCCGATTGGGGGGGGGGGGGAAGGTGATTGTATGTATCGCCCCTCCCACCTGGTACAACCCTTTTTCATTTTATATTTACTAATCATAACATTAGAGATTAGAATGTGGTAGAACACAATATACAATGGATTCACATATCAATACGTAGTTTATATTATATAGATATTCGACTAATTTTGTTCACATATTATGATTTCTCCCTAAAAATAGGACCGCCCCCCCCCCCACTCAGAGGGCTAGAGTGGGGACGGCAGTACATGCAATCGCCCCTCCCCCTTTACCCCACTGAATCGGGATTGATGCCATCATAACGAAGTCGTTATGCAAACTAATATAAACCAATTCTAAATCCTCAAAATAAAATTTAAAATTTATTACTCCCCAATTTCTTTAATTAATCCTTCACTTTCTGTACTCTTAAATATGCTTGTATCATTTTTCTGTCTTTAGAGGGTTCAATGGTTGGGATGGTCAGGTAGTATGTCTTTGATATTAAATAACATTATTATTATTATATTTATAGGTTAATCACTTTTCAATTGTTTATGATTTAATACTTGTGAATTATGAGAACTTACAAATAAAAACATATTAAAAAAAAAAAAGCCCACAAAAGAGGCAAGATGGCCCATAAAAGAGGCACATAAAGCCCCAAAAAAAAGGCCCAAGGATTCCTATGATGATAAAGCTAAAATTGAATAGCGCAAATTATGAGGTTTCCTTATTTAAAAAAAAAAAAAGAGACTTGTTAGAAATGAACTGTGGAAACTATGAAAACCTAAATTTTCTAGTGTTTTAAACAAGTTGCCGAAGTTAAAAAAATAAAATGGAACATAGTTGATGGTTCAATTTGATCATTTTATCTGGAAGCCGGTGCAGTTTTGCCTACTAAAGTGTTTCTCCGATGTGATGAGGAGAAACGGTCAGACTAATAAAGTTCCTTTGGACCTGTAAACAATGGCGACGATCTCACGTCTTATTCGCAACGTAAGGACGACTGTGTGATGTCCAGGAACATTGTTGATTAGCCCAGCTTGAAGTATATAGTGTTGGACATAAAAACATCAGAACAATAGGAATCAAGCTGATCTGTCAACTTGGTAAACGCACCAACCAAATCTTTGTAATGAACATGTAAATCTGATCTTGTTTATGCTTATGCTCCTATACCTGTGACCATGACTTTATAATTGATGAACTCCAGCGGGTATATTACAATGATAATGAACTATAACCTTGACTGCTCAACAGTATTATATGGTCCGGACGTAGATGCGTTAACCCGTTTGTCTTGTGTAAATGAAAGTATAATCTGAATAAACCACATTTCAAAAAAATAAGTGTAACTTACTGTTAAGTATTTCTGAATCTTCTGGCTAAATGTATTAGTTGGCACACAAATAAAAACAGCAAAGAACTTGACGACTCAACTTTCAGTTTCATATAACTTTATTGACTATTAACTTCTAACAATTTGTCACTGTAGCATGTAGCGTGGAAGACTGTACAATATCTGTCAGTTTACAGTTAGCTATACTTCGTTGCTATTCATCTCTTCACTTCGTTGCAATTCATCTCGTCTCAACTTGCATCAAGCCGTATTCCACAGAACAGACCAACGACACACTTCCCAGTGTCGCTCCAGGTCTCCCAAAGCTGAACCAAGTCGTACTCAAGTCTACCGAATCAGAGCCGCACACGTCTTACATCGACTGTATCGACTGTAATGGCTCAAGTCCACTGTAGTTCGCTGTATAGACTTTAACGACAGTAGTCCACTCCAGTTAACTCTACCCTAGTTAACTCGCATCGAGTCGTACACATCTCTCTTCCACTGTCTCGCACAGTAGACCACAGTAACGAGGACTCTACCGACGACTTCATACGACTCAATCACGACTGACTTTCACATTAACTCTCTGGCTTATATAGAGTCCCTAATCGCTCCTCCAAAGTTGCACAAACACTGCTAGTATCTTCTGGAACAACACGTGAGGAAATGTCACTTCCTGTCTTTGTTTGTACATGTAGATTCCAGAGAACAATTGCTGCAGTGTCATCTTGCCGGGGTCACAAGTTGTGACCTCTATCTGTCACTGGACATTGCTAGTACCTTCTGGAAAAACACGTAATGATACGTCACATCCTGTCTTCTTTGTTTATACATGTACATTCCAGAGAACACTGGCTGCAGTGTCAACTCGCCGGGGTCATACGTTAACCTCTACCTATCACTATTCATTTGTAACATTACTATTGAAGAAGAGTAGCAAAGAAAAGAGGCGAAAAGCCTTAAGGATTCCTAGGATGTAGGATGTAATAGCTAGACAACTGATGTCAAAAGCAAAAGCTTAGGTGTTACCCTTAAAATAAATGTTATTAGGAATCTATTACATCATTAGAAATATAGTAGATTTCTGAACAAGGTTAATGTAATCGTTGTTAGATCAGGAAACGTACTGCTTTGTCTTGTAAATATTTGGCAATGTAATCTTCTACTGATTAAAAACAAATTACTTCGGCACTACCTGAAGTCCTGTACGGGACTGGGCTAAACAATAAGTAGTCGTTTTCTCTCATTTTCTGCTATGGCCGAAAAGAATGGGAGGCTTCGGTTACACGAACTGTCATTCTATCTCCAAGACGAAAGTCACGTGACAGATGATAATGATGAATAGAATGTGTGGGACTTGATGAACACTCAGACCTTATACATATATATGATAGAACACTCAGACCTTATACATGTATATGATAGAACACTCAGACCTTATACATATATATGATAGAATACTCAGACCTTATACATATATATGATAGAACACTCAGACCTTATACATATATATGATAGAACACTTAGACCTTATACATGTATATGATAGAACACTTAGACCTTATACATGTATATGATAGAACACTTAGACCTTATACATGTATATGATAGAACACTTAGACCTTATAATAATATAATAATAATCTTTATTATCCGTAAGGAAATTTGTCTTACAATTTGTGCATTACCAAACAAAAAACATTATAACTATAAGAAACCAAAGTGTACATTCACACCAGACTCACTCATAATTTACATGTGACAAAGTTTGTACCAGATTGTTCTTATTTAATGATTTGATTGCCAGGGGAACAAAAGAGTGTTTGTGTCTGTTTGTCTTTGCTATCGGTGTCTTGTATCTCTTTTGTGATGGTAAAATCACAAAATCCTGACACAAAGGGTGATTCTTTATTTCAAGGATCTTGTTAGCTTTTTTATAGATGTTTGTCTCAAACAACTGCCCAAATGGGGTTTGTTTTTTGCCAATGATTTTGCCAGCAGCATTGAGGATTCTATTAAGTTTATTCCTATTTTTAATGCTCAGATTGCCATACCAGGCAGTGATATTGAAACTGAAAACATTGCAGATGTGAGCGTGATAAAACATAACCAAGGCCTTTTCGCTAACATTAAACGAGGACAGTTTTCTTAGTAGTCGTAATCTTTGCTGCCCTTTTTTGCTGATATAATCAGTATTTGCAGTAAAATTTAGTTTATTGTCTAGGATAGTACCAAGGTATTTAAAGGTTTGCACAATTGATGCTAGATTTGTCTGGCGTGTTTTTAGCAGTATTGTCTGTCTTTTGTGCTGTTTTCTTTTGGGTATTGTTTGTCTTCTGTCATGTTTTTATTGGGTATTGTCTGTCTTTTTTTTTTTTTTTCTGTTTACTTGGTGTATAGTGGGTCTTTTGTGCTGTTTTTTTTTTTGGGTATTGTCTCTATTCTGTCATGTTTTCTTTTCGGCATTGATTGTCTTTTAAATGTTTTCTTTTTGGGTATTTTCTATCTTGTATATTGTGCATTGAGGGAATATTCTCTAAATACGAAGACTACGTGCGTGTTTAGAACCTGGCATGTGTTTGGTTTTAGAAATATGCATATTAGGCAAGAACCAATTAAACCATATTACATTATTTATTTGGGGATTGAAAAATTTTTTTCGATATTCGAACAAAGAGGTTCTCCAACTAAATTCTGGAACAAATTATGCTCGAGAATCAAAGAACTTTATCTTATCTTATAAAATACAGACGCTACTTCAAAAAAAAAAAAGATGATTACTTCCTACGGTTCATGAACCGCTGTATTTTTTATTTTTTTTTTTACTAGTAAACAGCTTTGGTAATCTCCATGATCTACGGTATTTTACAAAGCTTATGTAAACTCACTCTGACTGTCTGTCTGTCCGTCTGTCCGTCTCTCTGGTTAAATTTTGTACACGTTTTTTCTCTCACTTCCCATTCTCGGATCAAGTTGAAAGTTCACGTTAGTAGTTGATTATAATACAGGAATCAATTAAAAGAAATTAGCCAATTAGTTAATCGATTTCGGGATCTTTGGGTGTCTCCGAGTACACCCAACTCTAATGTTTACCTGACATTAGTAGGGGTAAAGTAAAGGCTGTTGGTCTTTGTGCTGGCCACATGATATCCTCGTTAATCGTTGGCCACAGAAGCATATGACCTTTGAATCATCTTAAAGATCACTTGGTCTGTAAGGGGAACTTTACTTTTAATCAAATAGTGGTAATTAATTGATTTTGTTTGAAGTAGAAAAAGGGAGCTTATTTATGCAGTAATGTGATATTAGCCATACATTTGGAGGCTATTGATTGTTTTTTATAAAAAAGAGTTTTTATATTTTGATGTTTATCTACCAGTGCCTTTTTTATCTCTCTGTCAAACTATCTCTCTCTTTCTCTCTCACTCTCTCTTTGCTCTCTCTCTCTCTTTCTCTCTCTCTTCATCTCTCTTTCTCTCTCTCTTTCTCTCTCTCTGTCTCTCTCTTGCTTACTCCTTACATGTAAACTATAGATGGAGGATAATGTCACAAAACACAAGAGGAGGCTACTTAGCAGCTCGAGTCCGAGTAACATCTGTCAATAGAGGGACCCACTTAGTCTTAGATTAGAAGAACAGCCCATAATGGGTTTTTAAACTATCCAGAATTAAAAGATGAAGAAGAAAATGGAAATTGTTTTTAAGTAATTTCGATTTAATAATGATGGAGTGGTTTTGAATCTTAACAAACATTTTATCTTCTCTAGGGCTTTGGACTTCATGAGCCGTTTCCCAGATTTTTTACAATCGTTTTGCAATGTATTTTTTTCAGATTGGTTACATTGGTATAATCAATATTAATTTAAAAAATAAATTAAATTGTTTTAGTTAGGACCTTAAAGTAAAATTATCACATTCTATTTGCAATACAACATTAAACCACTTCTAGTAAGAGAAGAAAGTCGCATAGTGTATATTATAGTTGGACTTTATATCTAAGTCGTGGGTTCGAACCTCACCAGAGGACCATGCTTTCCCCTCATTGTTATTCTTTTATTGTCCCAGACATCAACAGTTTGATTAGTGTTTAAGTTAGTCACGTGTTTGAAGAGAATGTCAAAATTATAACATTAGACCACTACATCAGACTTATTTCATTGAATGTATCACACGAGACCATTCAAAAGACTTATTACATCAGACTATTACATTAGACGTATCACATTCACTCATTACATCAGACTATTACATCAGACGTATCACATTCGATCATTACATCAGACTATTACATTAGACGTATCACATTCGATCATTACATCAGACTATTACATCAGACGTATCACATTCGATCATTACATCAGACTATTACATTAGACGTATCACATTCGATCATTACATCAGACTATTACATCAGACGTATCACATTCGATCATTACATCAGACTATTACATTAGACGTATCATATTCGATCATTACATCAGACTATTACATCAGACGTGTCACACCAGACCATTACATCAGACGCATTTCATTAGACCAGTTTTTCTTAATTTGTCCCGCGAAACCCTAGTATTCCGCGAGGCCTGAATAGGTGTTCCACGAACTGCCGCAATAATTACTTAGTCGGCCGCCACGTGAATTAATCTTTTTAAATTTAGCAAAGTGTTCCGCTAAATACTCAGTAATTGTCTTGTTAAGGAAAAAAATAGGGAAACACTGCATTAGACGTATCACACCAGACCATTACATCAGGAGTATTTCATTAGACGCAGCTATACCCAATCATGGAAAGGGTTCGGGAGTCAACCCTAAGGAAAAATCAGGGGCTGGCGACCCTAAGGCAGTTTGCAGCACCCAGTGCTACACCCTGGCAGAACCTGCGACGCCGCTGACCCCAAACTGTATCGGAACTTCCGGTCCTTTGGATACTGCGAGGAGAGGGGGGTGGGCGACATCCTTCTGACCACAGCTAATGCCCAGGCATTCTTCCCATTCTATGAGATGATCCATAGTCGCTTGGCGACTGAAGGAGGCCAGACAAAAGATCACACCAGACCATTATATCAGGAGTATTTCGTCAGACGTTTCACTCCAGACAATTACATCAGGAGTATTTCGTCAGACGTATCACACCAGACAATTACATCAGGAGTATTTCGTCAGACGTATCACACCAGACAATTACATCAGGAGTATTTCGTCAGACGTATCACACCAGACAATTACATCAGGAGCATTTCGTCAGACGTATCACACCAGACAATTACATCAGGAGTATTTCGTCAGACGTATCACACCAGACAATTACATCAGGAGTATTTCGTCAGACGTATCACACCAGACAATTACATCAGGAGTATTTCGTCAGACGTATCACACCAGACAATTACATCAGGAGTATTTCGTCAGACGTATCACACCAGACCATTACATCAGGAGCATTTCGTCAGACGTATCACACCAGACCATTACATCAGGAGTATTTCGTCAGACGAATCACACCAGACCATTACATCGGGAGTATTTCGTCAGACGTATCACACCAGACAATTACATCAGGAGTATTTCGTCAGACGTATCACACCAGACAATTACATCAGGAGTATTTCGTCAGACGTATCACACCAGACCATTACATCGGGAGTATTTCGTCAGACGTATCACACCAGACAATTACATCAGGAGTATTTCGTCAGACGTATCACACCAGACAATTACATCATGAGTATTTCGTCAGACGTATCACACCAGACAATTACATCAGGAGTATTTCGTCAGACGTATCACACCAGACAATTACATCAGGAGTATTTCGTCAGACGTATCACACCAGACAATTACATCAGGAGTATTTCGTCAGACGTATCACACCAGACCATTACATCAGGAGCATTTCGTCAGACGTATCACACCAGACCATTACATCAGGAGTATTTCGTCAGACGTATCACACCAGACCATTACATCGGGAGTATTTCGTCAGACGTATCACACCAGACCATTACATCAGGAGTATTTCGTCAGACGTATCACACCAGACAATTACATCAGGAGTATTTCGTCAGACGTACCACACCAGACAATTACATCAGGAGTATTTCGTCAGACGTATCACACCAGACCATTACATCAGGAGTATTTCGTCAGACGTATCACACCAGACCATTACATCAGGAGTATTTCGTCAGACGTATCACACCAGACCATTGCATCAGGAGTATTTCGTCAGACGTATCACACCAGACCATTACATCAGGAGTATTTCGTCAGACGTATCACACCAGACCATTGCATCAGACGTATCACATCAGAATTTATTTATCAAATTTATTCTCCATCACGTCATCTTCACATAGGCTACAAACACTCATTAAGCCAGTCACATGAATTAGGGTTCACAAATAATCAGGGGGAAAAAAAACGAAAGATTGCTTTTTTTTCGCCTTCAAATCAACAGTTTCCGTATATTTGTTTTAAACAGGCGTAGAAGATATCGTCTGATTACAGTGGATTGTCGTACTTGGTTTCAAGGGAGTTAAGCTTTGAAATGCATGATAAATATTTTTCTTTCGAGGCTTCATTAGTCAAATAAAAACACCCAAAAAATCGATAACATGCCATGGAGGTGATCGAAGGTACCGCACTTGCAAATCAATCTAATTTAAAACTCTGAATCATTAAATGTTTCTTAAAAATATTTTCCGCAAGATTTAATTGCTTTTCACGCGCTTAACTCCCATTCTTTCACAATTCCCCCCCCCCCTCCTTCCAGTCGTCTAACTGTTGTTCTGTTTGTATCCGAGGGTAATATTTCCTGGTCCCATCGTGGCGCCCTGAAGGAAGCGTTAGAAGAGGAAATGGATTGTCCATGACGAAAGGAAGCCTCGCCTCCTGCTAACTCAGTATTTTGTACGTTGCTCGAGATAAGGACGAAAGAAAGGCTGGCTTACCCCAGTCTTATCTGACACGCTGTTTATAATAGGTTTGCACGCTTAGGAACCGGCACTGTCACAAGTTAGGTGGCGGTACATAACAGAAATAGAGATTTCTTCGTGCAGCTCGGCCTCCGACCTCTCCGGGTGGGAAAAACTGAGCGTAGCAAGAGGGGTAGTTACGCCGAAAAACTTTGTGAATAGTTCATTATGAAAGTGTTGGTGATTTTCTGGAATCAGTAGTCGATGAAGAGCCAGTATCTCATTCCTAGTCACTGGAAAAATCCATTGCCTTATTAGTGATCACAAGTACCTTCGGTGTGACTTATTTTGTACTTTCTATTGGAACCTGAATATTTTCTCCCATGATAATGAAGTGTTGCACCAAGATCTAAATAAAGTAAAAAAATAAAACAACACATCTTTAGTTTGAAAAACATAGCTGTAAAATGTTCACCGTGTATATAAATAAAATCAAACGGAAGATACTATTTCCTGCTCTGTTATTGCTTCCTGATTAGGTCGAGGAAAAGTAACTTGGAACGGGTTCAAAAGTACTTTTAGGTACACACTGTACCCTCTTAGACTTCTTCATATAACCCCCCATCCCATCTCTCTCCCCTTCTCTCTTTTTTACCACTTTCTCCTGTCTGACCTTTGATACTGTCTCTCATCTGTCTGTCTGAGTCTCTCTCCTTCTCTCTCTGACTAATTTTCAGTATATGACGTCATTGAATATAGCTTTTCTGAAAGCGACAAAATTAACTGCGGGAATATCCGTTTGATTAGACCTTAGTACAATATTGTAAAACACCTTGATGCTGAAGCTGTCGTTTCCTGTATCGTATAGACCTTCGTTAACCGTGCAGTCCTATTAGATTTTAAATGTACTCTTTCTATTTGCTACTTGATTCATTCTCTACCATTTCTAGTCTTAAAAAAAAAACACTTTTGTTTCTATGCTTTATTAAAAATCATTTGAACTTAGTTTAGTTAAATATACTCGAGCGCTAGCTACGAACTGGTTAAATTACAGACTACAGATGAACTAGATCAATAAATGAGTTGATGACAAATTACTATGCTTTGGACTTAACACACTATGAAGTTGACGTTGAAAAAAATAAATTCTTGTGATTTAGTACGGTTAAGGCAATCGAGAACTACTTTCAAACTATTCCCTTTTGATGACCATATTTACTAGTCTCCTAGTGTGATTATATAGAGGGAGTGGGTGGGGGGAGAATGTCTAAATACAACGTCAAACGACTCAGATCCAGGTCAGAGGTTATTATGGGAAAAAAAAATTACGTCCTACGCATTTCATGTGTCAATCTAGTCATGCCTGTTAATCAATGACTTAAACTCTGTTGAGTCGTTGGTTGTCCAGGCTGATTCAGACAAACCATTTCATTCTCTTATGGCACTAGGAACGAAGGAGTACTTGTACGAATTTGTTCTAGCGTATGGAATAAGAAATGTGCCTCTAACTTTGTGTCATTCTGAGTATTTGATTAAGTTTTGTTTTTCTATTATAAATTATGGTTTAGTGTTTTATGTATTTTTATGTATTATGGCTACTTTACTTTTTATTCTACTGTCTTGAAGTGTCTCTAAGTATAGTGTTTTTACTAATGCAGTTACTCTAATTAAATGGGAATATATGTTTGTTATATATCTTACTGTTAGATTGGAAACATGTTTTGAATGTTTAAAATACTACAGGTGGTAATGCGGTTTGCGCGCTGGTCTGTCGTTCGGACTTATCGATGGTTCTGGGTTCAAACCCTGCTCGCTCCCATCTCTTTGGACTAGGAAGTAAATTACCTTCAACTCTGAAGGAACATGCGAGACACGGATAACATTTTACACACAAGAAATGTCTAGTCGAAAAATGTCCACGTTTGTTTATCTTGACAGTTTATCTGTTTTTTTATTGCCTCATTAAAGATGTAATCGAATGTTGCAATTTATTATACAGATAGAAACAATAAAATATAAACTTAAACTTTCAAACTGCATATTAAAGTCCATTTTACGAAGAACGTCAATTGTCGTTTCGCTGATGTCATTCAATGTTTTTCTCATTTCTTGTTTTCAATCATCACGTAAAAAAAATATTTTAAAAATAAATTTATCAGAAAAGTTTTCTGTTTTAAAAAAAATGTTTTTTTGTATAAAAAATAATTTTGTATTTCTTTCTTTCATAAAATTCTACTACAAATCAGTGATTATTAACAGAAAAGAACTTATGTGTGATGAAAAGCGTCGAGATTAACCTCTATACGAAGACAGTGTTTTTTTGACGGGGGTCGCCTCTGAGTTTGTGTGATAACACAAACTCTCTTTGTAATCTTGTCTTTTATTACGGTTGTTGTTGACGGTCGGAACATTAATGCCAGGTTTTATCAAGATTGGTTAATGTTTTAATATTTCAATGTGAGACATACATACATACATACATACACACAGCTAAAACTCAATTACATATATTAGCCACAGGGAATGACCTATACATTATATACATAGTATTTGTAAGAGAAGATCTGGTTTAATATGTGGTAGTGTAATGCAGCGAGAGAGACATTAGATAAATCTCTATAAAAACCTGAAAACCAAATAAAGCTCAGTTCCCATGGAACCACAGACTGGCAGCTGCTAATATCTAATGTACTCAGAACTCCCCCTTTTCAGAGCCTCATTAGTATCAAATTGTTGCCCCTTGTTAGACCGTGTAAGTCTTAAGATTTCTTGATTATTGATCAGGAGAGGGATAACCTTAACTGGCAGCGTTATGCTGAACCCTCTCCCCCCACCCCTTTTCTACCCTAGTCTACTGGAGTGTCCAAACCTGTCCACAGAATGGCCGGTATTGATTTCAGATGACCAGTTGAGGACAATGGATAGAGCCATCTACCAGTCTACCACATTTTGTGAGTAAAATCAATGAGAGATGAGAAACATTAAAGCGAGGATCGAAGTGTTTCAGGCGGAGACTTAATGGGGGTAGACAAGGGGACATTAGAATGACGGAAAAACACGTTAGTGCCAGACTTTTTAAAAATTCGCTTTTGACAAATACACAGGCTTTTATTTGCTTTTAATTGTATTTCTATGGTTAGAGTCATTTACCATTTTAACAGCTTAAAATATTTTTTTATATATTTAATATAACGCCATTTTTATTTATTCGCAATTTTGGTCTTATAATAATCTTGACATGAATTTGTAATAATACATTTTCAAAATTACAGTAATTATGAAAATACATTCTCTGCAAAAGACAGTATGACTGCTATATAACTTTAAAAAAATTTAAATAAAAATGTTTGGCTCAAACCGTGTATCGAACCCGTGGTTTTGATACAGTCGTCTTGTACTAAAGATGCTATCAAATAGACCAGAAGGCAATGTCATATAGTTCAATTATTTTTGGTACTTTCATTATATGGACATCTAGATCTAAATCTAAACTCACTCTGTCTTTTCGGTAAAAAGTTTGTAAACGTTATTTCTCTCACACCCATTCTCGGCTCATGTTGAAACTTTGCACAATCATTCATTGGCATTGACAAGACATGAGTCAATAAAAAAAATTAACAAATTATTTAATTAATTACTGGTAATTAATTATTTCGTTTGATACCAACAAGGGTAATTAATTTTGCAGTATTCACACATGTGGCTAAATATGTAGGGTTTCGTCCACTTTAGATAATTGAACACGTTATTTAAATTAACTTCCATAGTGGCCTAAACCCCAGGCTAGGTTTTCCATATTATGTTCTTTTTTTAATATCAGTAGAAAAGAACTAAACTACAATTTTTAGCAAAACAACTCAACTCGAGGCAGCCGATCAACGTATCAACTCTAAATTATTACCGCTAGTTAGTTCCAATATGTTTTTAAATAAGTTGTAAGTCGTCGAGCAAAAGTCTGACGTTTGCCCTACTTTGAAATTATTTTGTGCTTCAAACAGAAAAGCTCAGGCAATTAGATTCCGCAATCATAAACCTTCCAAAAAAGTTCAGCATTTCCTTTATTCTGTACACCGTATACACCAGAAAAGCTATGTACTTAAAGCTTTTTCTGCCAAATATGAAAGTCTCCAATAAATGTATTTGGATTAGTTTGCAATCTTAATCCTTGTTTTTCTGACTGTTATATTCTCATAAAGCCTTGAGCCAACATTATGCTTGTTATAATAATATTTATAATAATAATAAAAAATGATAACAAAAAAGAAACTTTGTCAGACAATGAAAAGATTTCATCTCTACGATAATTGTAATTATATTATTTTATAATTATTTTCTTAATTATGTTACGAAATTATGTTATCTGTATGTGGTGGTAGAAAGTTAATAAAAGCAATAAAGTTTTTTTTTTTTCAAAAGAACTCGAAATTCTGTCATCAAAATCTTCAGCACAATTTTTCAGAGTTTACACCGTCCTTCTAACTCTTGTTGACCCTAAAGATTCTATCCAATTAGCTTATCATTTTATTTACGTAAGGATACATGCAACGTCTAACTGGCTATTAGAATATATTCGTTATAAAACTACACTTCAAGCGGTGCAGACACAGAAATGTTCAAGAAAATTGTCGATGCTTCTCCACAACTCTCAGTTATTGTATTCATCCGCCTGAGAACTTCGTCCCGAGAGATCCGCTATATTAATCAAAGCAGCGTGCTATTGACCCGTGCCATTGACATGTCCGGCTGTGCAAAGTGCACCAGGAAAGACCACAAATTTTAATCTCGGGTCCGGAGTTCCTGGTTTCTGGTGAAGGCACGCCATGTCTTTTTCTCCCCACGGGGAGCTAGCTCAGTATTTGACTTAGCTTTGGTGATAGGGAAATAATTTTCCTCAAAGCAATTTTATTATTATCATTGGCTTGTAGCTCCAGACAGCGTCCAACCAAAGGGCTATAGATGCATTAAATTCTTAACGTAAACATTTAAATAAAACATAAAAAACTTTTTTAAAGCAAAAACTGAATGGGACACTATAAACACAGCTTTCAACGTAAGTGTGGATGTATCTAGAAACACAAGGGAAATATTGATAGTACTCCCTTTCAGACCTTGTGATCTATAGGGTTGATGATGTAAAGGTCATCTGTTTCAGTGGGCAGCACAAGTTAAGCACTTTACTTTCCCCAACTAATGTCAGGTACCCATTAGAACTGGGTGGACTCAGATGCTCCCAAAGATCCGAAGTTAAAAATCTCAGCCTTCGTAGGGATTCGAACTCGCGACCTTGGTTTTGAAGCCAAGTGCTTTACCGCTCAGCCACGGCTCAGCCACCGTGCCTCCGAAATATTGATAGTTTACAAAAAATACAACTCACTCTTAAAAAGATAGACGTCATTTTATTACTTTAAACTCGATAAAAACAAGACGATAGTTTGAATATTCCTTGACCATGGTTGAATTTGACGAGAGCCGCCTCTGAGTTTGTGTGATAACACAAACTCTCTATGTAAATCTTGTTATTATTATTATTGTTATTATTATTGCCAGCTTTCTAAAATTGGTGTTTTTTTTTAGCGGCCCCCGTAAGGGGAAAAAGCCGCTATTAGGTTTGTGCAAAATGTCCGTCTGTCCGTCTGTCCGTCTGTCCGTCTGTCACACTCAGATCTCGAAAACTAGAAGAGATATGAAAAATATTATTTCATCATTAAATCCGGCTTGAAAAGTTTAGGTGCAACGGCTACTTTTGGTTTTCTAAAAGCAAACCGTTTAATTTATAAAATTAATTATGCAAGCGATTGTTTCATAAAAATACACCAATTCTAAAACAATTACGTAAATGTAAGGGAGGCAATGTTACAATATGCTAACAAAGATGGACAGTTTTTGTGTATTTTCAGTATCACTAAGTCAAATATATTTTTAAAATGTACAGGAAATGTTTACAACAAATACAAATAATAGTTAAAGACGTTTTTTCTGGTCAACTAGCTGCTAAAATTAAAAGAAAACATTTCTGTTTGTTTATAAAGGCTAATAATGCACTTTGTATGTAAATATCACGCACATTTTTTTAAATGGACTTTTTATGCAGCGATTTTCGTGCACTAGCGTAACGTCGCAACATGATCAGGTGCTAAACCAATTCCTTAAACTTTTTTTAAAAATCAGATTTTATTTATTTTTTGTTTAGTGCCCCCATCCGAATAAAAGAAGCTTATTTTTGTGCGTTTTGTCTGTTGGTCGGTCTGTCCGTCACGATTAGATTTAAAAAACTAGAACTCTAAAAGCTATTGAAAATCTGATTTACCCTTTAATGTTCCTCCCATAACATCTCAATAGTTTTAAGTATCTAAAATTGATTGTTCCGGATTTTTTTGTGCAAAACTAATCAACGCCAACAAATGTTTGTTTGCTCTTCTAACTTATATTACATTCAATTTCCATGCTTAAACGTTGCAAAAACACATTATCAATAATATGTTGTTCCGTTTTTTATGTAAATAGCATATTAATGCTAAATCATAATCTCTATACTGACTTATATTTCATTAAGTGTAAAAATGTTCCGGATATTGTTTTATAAAACATGAATTATGCCTAATGATTGTTTGAAATCGCATAAGGCTTTTAAAAAAAGTAATTTACTAGAATTGATTACTGAAAATTACTTTTTAGACATTTAATTTTCTTGTAAAACATAACATATAAGTTTTGTAATCGATAAAGAAAGTTCCGGATTTTGTTTCTTACAAATCGTCGCCAGAAATTTCCGAATTTATTTAAAAATCTACTAACGCCAAATAATTGTTTGAACTCCCTCTTCTAATTAATAAACAAATAATCTTCTCATTTACGAAATAATGTTTTTACGGATTTTTATGAAAAATATTTTAACTCACTACTCTCTTACAGTACATTTAACTTTCTACCTAAAACATTAAAAAATCTAATTATCGTTTCCGATTTTTAAGGAAAACAGAATCCAAACACCAAAGTAAGGTATGAAAATCTCTCCACGTGGCTGTAGTACATCTAATTTTTATACGAGACCATCCAAAAAAATTTAATTAACGGTATTGCATTTATCTGAAATTCTCTTTTTCTTTTACTATTTATACAAACATCCGGAACAATCTATTATATAAATTTTTCAATTGTGTTCATACCTAAAAATTATTGCGATGTTTTGAAACGTAAAATAAAGGTTAATCAATTTTTAATAACTTTTAGTTGTTTTTTTTTTATATCAAGATAACGGACAGACCGACTGACAGACAAAACGCAAAAACAATGCGGCTTTGATCCTTTTTAAATAAATTCTATTAGAACTCAGTGCACCAATGTCTATGAACCCTCGTTAAATATCTCGTGTAAATAAAGACATTTTTTTTATGGTACCGGTACTAGCCTATTGTGAGGTAATGGAATTTTTTTTCTTTGACGTCATATGAATGGACTCTTTAAATGTAATGTTAAAAGAACGCACTCGGTGCACCAATGTCTATTAACCCTCGAAAAAATTGCTTGTATTAATGAAAACATATTTTAGTCTAACTAAGCCGTGTGACGTAGTGTTTTTTTTTCCCTTTGACGTCACATGGAATGAATTCTTTAAATGAAATGCTAAAAGAACGCACTCGGTGCACCAATGTTTATGAACACTCGAGAAATGGCTCGTGTTGATAAAGGTGATTTTTAGTCTAGCTAGGCCTTGTGACGTAGTGTTTTTTTTTTCCTTTGACGTCATATGGAATGAATTCTTTAAATGAAATGCTTAAAGAACGCACTCGGTGCACCAAAGTCTATAAACACTCGATAAATGGCTCTTATAGATGAAGGCGATTTTTAGTCTAGCTAGGCCGTGTGACGTAGTGTTTTTTTTTCCCTCTGACGTTATATGGAATTAATTCTTCAAATGAAATGAAAAAAGAACTCGGTATAGTAATGTTTATTAAGCCTCGTTATGTGACTCGCGTTTAAAAAAGGAATGATGTCTTGATTTAGATCTAATCTAGATTTTTTAAACTAGATCTAGATTTTTATTACAGTATATCTAGATCTGGATTTATATTCTAATTAAAATTATTTTAGAGTCTAGATCTAGAGTTTCTAGATCTAGTTTAGACTAAAATAGACTAGATTAAGATGTAGAATTTCAATTTCTAAACTTAAAGTGTAAAAAAAAAAGTGTAGATTTTCATTTCCAAACGTTTTGATCAATATTGTAATGTTTTAATATACTAAAACTAATCTACTATTTTTTTATTAAATTTAAATTTAAATTTACGGCAAATGAATCTTTGAAACATTATTACTTTTGACCATCGGATGGCTGCCTGGTCGTGCGGTTTGCGCGCTGGACTGTCGTTCAGATTTATGGATGGCCCAGGGTTCAAACCCTGCCCGCTCCCATCCCCCGTCGTCCTGCGGGAGGTTTGGACTAGGAAGTAATTATCTTCAACTCTGAAGGAACATCCGAAACGTGTAAAACATTTTACATCAAAATTAAATCACCTCTTGAATATTATTTGCGAATATGCAGATCCGACAGGGATCCGACTTCGACGGGGGCCGCCTCTGAGTTTGTGTAACACAAACTCTCTTTGTAATCTTGTTATTTTCTAGTATCTTACACAAGAATCATCACTTTTATCCTACACATATATCATTACTAGTATCATGATATACAACATCACTAGTATCCTACTTAAGTATTATTACTTGTATCCGTCTCAACTATTATGACTTGCATCCTACTCATGTATTATGACTTGTTTCATACACACGTATCATGATTTCAAACCTACACAAGTTTCTTGACTTGTATCCTACTCAAGTTTCATTAATTGTACCCTACACAAGTATCATGATTTATATCCTACATAAGTATCATTACTTGTATCTTACACAAGTATCACAACATGAATCTTTCGTAAGTTTCACGACTTGTATCCTAGACACAAACATCATGATTAAAAGCTTAGGCGTAGATCTGTATGACCTGTAGACCACAAACCTATCATGAGTTGTACATCAAATGTGGCTGTAATCTAAGCATTACTTCAATCATGATTGATTTGTGGTCAAAGAATCACTTTCAGGACATATCACAAATTTAAATCTCACTCTCACATTCTTTAAGTGGACCACAGATTGGCCTCCACACAGACACATTTATGTCCTCTGATGTGGCCACACCTCCTTGTTGGAAGTCTAATAAACCACATCACATGGATTCCCAATGCGCGTCATTTCTCTCTCTTCCTCTCTTTCTCTCTCTCTCTCTCCCTCTCTCTTTTAAACACACACCCTCATGCAATACTTGTTCTGATTGAATACACAGGGGGTCCACAACGATACTCGTAAATCTCTAGACATTTATTCTATCTGGATTCTCTCCCTTCCCATCTCACCGTTCATTGACGAGTTGTCTACCCCTTGCGCCTTCCGAACTGGCAGATTTCACATAAAAATTTTGGTGTTTCCGCCTTATTCACATCTCCAGACTATGTCCGGTGCTATTTGACGGAAGATACATCACCAGGCTAACCTCTCTGGTAATAAACTACGTGAATGTGTGTGACAGTGTGATTATGTGCCTGATTGTGTTATGATGTTTTGGTTGGTGTTATGATATGTGATGATATTTCTGTGCCATCACGTATGGGTTATGTCATGTATTAGATGTTTGGAATGTATGATGATTTATTTTGTCTATATTATGATGTTCGGGCTATACGATGATGTGTTTTTCTGTATTATGTATGATATTTGAAGTTCTTGAACTGTGTTGTGATGTCTATTTCTGTATTATGATGTTTGGGCTGTGTGATGATGTCTATTTCTGTATTATGATGTTTGGACTGTGTGATGATGTCTCTTTCTGTATTATGATGTTTGGACTGTGTGATGATGTCTCTTTCTGTATTATGATGTTTGGACTGTGTGATGAGGTCTTTTTTTTGTATTATGACGGTTGGAGTACGTGATGATGTCTCTTGCTGTATTGTGATGTTTGGAATGTGTGATAATGTCTCTTTCTGTATTATGATGTTTGGAATGTGTGATAATGTCTCTTTCTGTATTGTGATGTTTGGACTGTGTGATAATGTCTCTTTCTGTATTATGATGTTTGGACTGTGTGATGATGTCTCTTTCTGAATTGTGATGTTTGGGCTGTATTGTGATGTGTGATAATGTTTCTGTCTGTTATAAAAGTTTAGGCTGTATCTTGTGTCTTTAAGTTTGGGCTTTGTGATGATGTGTTATTATTACGATGTTTGGTCTGCGGCATGATGCGACTGTCTGTGTTATGATGTTTGGAGTATGTGATGTCAGTGCTATGATGTTTGAGTTTTGTGATGAAGTGTCTGTGAGCGTAGTTTGTTACATCGTCTGCTTTAAAACAAAATGTCTGCTGAGTTTTTGTCAGAAACAAAATGGCAAACCGTGTCTAATCTGCACACATTTATAATCATGAATTGTGACAATTGTCGTCAATTTATAACAAACGAGTGATTTATAAAACTTGACGTCTGCTAATTGTTGTCATATAAATGAAAGGATGTGGTCATCAAAGATGGCTGTCTTGTGAAAAATTACCGGAATCAACACCTTGACTGGGGCCGAAGTTGTTTCCCCTTCCACCATCTTTGAATGTCGATATTTCTATTGTCTGTCACTATTTAGAAAGCCTGACAATGCCAGGTTCAATGGAATCTCATTTCCTCCCCATGATTGTGTGTGTGTGTGTGTGTTTGCATGCAGTGACATCATTTGTTTGATTTTCCGCCTCATGTTTTACGTGAGCAGACTTGCCTTTTGACAAGCTAACAATAGTTCAGAGATTCTCAACTTTATGGTGCGATGTACCCTTTGTTTGAATTCGGCGAACAAACAGGGACGAGGTTAACATAAATGGTCGTGAACCACTTGTCGACGAGCCTGGATGGCTGCCTGGTAAATGTTGTATTCGCGCTGGACTGTCGTTCGGTTGTCTCGATGGTCCCGGGTTCCAACCCTGCCCGCTCCCATCCTCCCGTCGTCCCGAGGGAAGTTTGGAAGTAGATTAACTCTTTCTCTCCTAATTGACGATAGCAGCATTGATTCCACCAGAATGTGGTAAATAATTACGGAGAGAAAGAGTTAACTTCAACTCTGAAGGAACATCCGAAACATGTCAAACATTTTACAAAAGCAAAAAAAAAAAAACAACAAACAAACAAAACAAAAACAACTGATTCTGTTAAACCAGTATTATGTCAAGCTTACATAAACTACTTGTTGATGCAGAAACATTAGGCCGTCGATCTATTGGTCAGGAAAGTATTGTCGTTGAACCTGTTGTCTGCAAACTTTATTATGGAACCGGTCACAAAAGGCTAAGGCAGCAGACCCAGATACACCCCTGTTAATACTCGGTCGTTGGATTATAGCCCTAGACATCTACTACAACTAAACCGATGTAGGTATATTAAATTTTGATTGTAAAAGTTTAAATGACTTGAACAGACTTTAAAAAATAAAAACTTTATCAAAAATGTAATCCGATTCAACTTGAGATGACATATATATATATATAGTAGTAATAAGATGGTAGATGGTATAATATTTAAAACCAAAACTAACTCATTATAAAAAAAAAACAACTCGTCCTTTTTCTCTGGCGTCTCAGACTTCAACTGACACCCACGTGACTTGTCAACATAAATTATGACACACCAGCTCATGGTTTCATCATTCTCCTGTGTCCTAAACTAGCACTACCTTTTCTCGTAGTAACCTTGGACACACACACACACAGGCTATATAACAACCCACGACCCCAAAGCGTACAGAGCATGCTATAGCACAGTGTTTCCCAAACCGTGTTCCGCGGAATCCTAGTGTTCCGCGAGGCCTGAGTAGGTGTTCCACGAACTACTGGAATAATTAACTAGTAGGCCACCACGTGAGTTCATCTCTAGAAAATAAGCAAAGTGTTCTGATAAATACTAACTTTACTAAGTAAAGAAAAAAGGTTTGGGAGGCACTATGGCATGATAGATGCGCTATACCAGAGGTCAAAGGACGACATAAACTTATTAAATATTTAATGACTTTAAGGAAAATGTCAGACTTTAAAAAACAAAAACAACAACATTATTAGCCTACTCACTCTGTTACTTTTATCTTATAACCTTTTAGTTTTACGCTCGCTACTTGTCCTCGTGTTTCTTAATCTACTCTTAGAACGACTCGTTAAAAACCTTCGACTACAAGTGGACTTTGACCACTTCCGTTTTTGTGTGTGTGTTTTTTGTTTCGACGCCGACACTTCCGGCTCGTTGGCTTGAGTCTCTCCATAGCATGCATTCCCTCCTCTTACCTCCTCAGGGATGTTGAGATTCACTCGACAGGGAATGCTCACCAGATCTTAACTTTATTTCATGCTCCCAGGATTCTGATGGAATGGAGCTACATCCGCCATTGACCTTTTGAAAAATGATATTATGCGCTTGACTTGTGTCAAGCTCTACTAATTAAATAGGCCTATATTAATGAGTAAAAAAAAAAAAGAACAACATATTTATAACAATGTCCTAAATTAAAAGCTAAGTTTAATTGTTTTTAACGTTCCAACGGCGATAGGCTTTATTGTGTTTATGTTGTTTGATTGTCATGTGCTCGTTCAAAAAAACAACAACACCACCAACAACAAAAAAAACAACAACCCAAAAATAAACAAACATAACACAATAACAGAAGAATAAAACAAGAATCAATGTAATTGTATCAATTAGTTCGCATCAGACATGTAATTAAATTTGTAATAGATCTAGACCAACAACAATAAATCTGTGAGATTAGAAATAGTTTTACCATTTTGTTTTGTTTAGCGCTATTTCATTCTTTTAGCTTTCTCAATACGCTATGATCCTATCACTTATCTGGAACAGTTGGGAAAATGGGGGTGGGGGGAGGCGGGTGGTGAGGAAGAAAGAAAGGAATATCTCGATGAATTTTATCGCAATCACGCCTCTTCAAGCCGATGTACTAACTGGTAGAGAGGTGACTCTGACAAAAGAGGATCTTCTTTTAAGTCTTGTTTGTTTCAAACTTACTTTAAAGCGACGACTTATAAAGGGGACTAATGCAGGCTATTACCACCACTATTTCTTTCCCTTGTTCCAGATACCAAGCAAAATAATTAATGACCAACAGTTAATTAACTAATAGGTAATTTTTAAAAAATTGATTCTTGTGTTGTCAGGTACAAAAAAATAATGGTGCGAAATTTCAGCTTGATCCGAAATTGGGTGTCGGAGAAATAACATGTACAAACTTTTTTTTACCAGAAAGACAGACAGACAGACAGAGTGAGCTGAAAAAAGCTTTGTAAAAATGGCTAGTCAACTTATATCACAATTCAGGGCTTTTACGCAAGATTTATGTCTAAGGACATTCAAAATTGAAGTAATAGACACAGTCCATTTATTATTTTTAAACACCAGAATGGGACAATTGTTATATCCTATCTCTATAACAGACATTACTTCAAAAGGGAAGACAATTTCTTCCTCCACATTTCCACGTGTTAATCTAGTTCTGCATGCTAATTAGAGACTCCACTAAGTCGTTAGTTTTACGGACTGACTCAGGCAACCCATTCCATGCTTTAAAGGCCCTATGGAAGAAAATGCAGTTATACGAATTTGTCCTAGCATATTTGAGTTTATAATACCCGGTATGTTTGTGTATTTGTGAGTATTTTATTATGTTGTTTTTCTGTATTTGTAGATTATGGTCCAGCACTTTATGCATTATTGCTACTTTACTATTTAGCCTGTTGTCCAAAGTGTCTCTAAATTTTTTGATTTTACTAATAGTGTTACTCTCAGGGCCGGCCTTAAGCGACTGCAACCTATGCGGCCGCAGTGCGCCCCACGCTTTCATACGCCCCTCGCTAAATCTAGGTGTACATTTTTTAATTAAACCATTATCACTTATATTTAATAACAGGGTTTTCACGGCTAATTGATTTTCCAGGAACTCCTGGATATCTCCTGAAATTGCAAAATATACGAAAAAGGCCTGGAAATCTCCTGAAATTATTAAAATCTCCAGAAAATCTATAAAAAATCTCCTGAATAAAAAAATAAAAATCATATTTTGGGGGCCAATCTCACGCGCAATTAAAAAAAAATCGGCAATGTTAGCCTTCGTTTAGTAAAAATTTATTACAAAGACGAATATATTTTCTAATTCAAAATTGACATTATACTTATCCTTGCCCAGACAGGGCCCCGCGCAATCCGATTGCATAGGGCCTCGCAATAGTTAGGACCGGCCCTGGTTACTCTAGTGACAGCTAAGTCAAATGTGCATATTGTTTTATCAGAGACTAATTAGTAGCTCAATAGCTTCTTTCTGCAATATTAAAGAAAAAAAAAAGATCTTTAATTCCCGGAGTAGTGCAAACATTGCCTTCTTTAAGCTTTGAGTTTGTCTGTCTGTCTGTCTGGTAAAAAAAATTGAATAAGTTCTTTCTCACTCTTCCCATTCTCAGATCAAGTTGAAACTTTGCACAATTATTCATTGTCCCTAACAAAACACGAATCCATCTAAATTTAACTAATTAGTCAATTTATAAGTGAGAATTAATTACTTTATTTAGCATTGAAAAATGAAAATAAATGAAAAATGAAAATAAATTTACAGTGTTGAACGATATGGTTTTAAATGGGGACTTCTTTCCCTCAAATAACTTTTTTAAAAGCATTCGTTTTTAAATATTTTGCTTGTTGGTATAAATCCAATTATATTTCGATATTAATGCATTTACATGCAGTACAATTTTTTTTCCATACTATACTTATTAAAAAACGACTAACAGAAATAAAGGAAAGAATAGCTGGAGGCAACAGAGCATTTTATAGCACCCACCATTTACTTAAGAGCAAAACAATTTCAAGGAAAACCCAGAAAATTATATACAAAACCATAATAAGACCAGCAGCAATGTATGCAAGTGAGACCTTGACACTGACGAAGACATCTGAAAATTTACTTAATACTTGGGAACGAAAAATTCTTAGGGAAAATCTATGGTGCCATACAGGATGAAACAGGGTGGAGGACACACACTATGGATGGCTGCCTGGTCGTGCGGTTTGCGCGCTAGACTCTCGTTCGGATTTATCGACGGTCGAGGGTCCAAACCCTGCCCGCTCCCATCCCCCGTCGTCCTGCGGGAGGTTTGGACTAGGAAGTAAACTATCTTCAACTCTGAAGGAACATCCGAAACATGTAAAACAAACAAACAAACACTAACCTTGAGATATATCAATTGTATGAAGACCCACCAATAGTGAACGAAATAAAAAAGAACAGACTACGTTGGGCAGGTCACCTTGAAAGAATGTCAGAACAGAGAAGCGAACATTGTATACAGGCAAAATCCAAAAGGCAGGCGACCCAAAAGGCAGACCCCGAATGCGATTGATCGATGAAGTGGAAGCAGATTTGCAACAGCCTGGGATTAGGGCGGGGAGACGAAAGGCCCAGGAGAGATCTGAATGGAAGGATGTGCTGAAGCAGGCCAGAGCCCTCCATGGGCTGTAGCGCCACTGGGATGGATGTGTGGATGGATACTTGTATCATACAAATGTTACAAATGATATATTATTAAATTAGCAGTGACGTAGCCTTTAGCTTAACATTTAGCAAACATGTAGCATTACTTTTACCCTACTTATGTCTTAAGCTCATCCTTATGTTAAAGTATATATAATTATTCCACTGTCGTCTGCTCAAGACTACTGGAACATTGATTTATGTTCCTTACATGTATGAAGGCTTAAGAGGCAAACGCAGGAAAGACATTTTTTTTTCTTTTACATAGATTCGCTTTGTTTCCAGATTTTTCCGCATCTTTGTGTCAAGTGCATGCCAACTATAAAGAATATATATATATATATTTTTTTTTTGCTTTGGGCTTGTAAGTGCTTGGGTTAAGTTGACAACTATGTCAATCTAGCCGTTTGTCTGATTGATTTATCTATTGCCGGGGTTGCACGTGGTGAATCAAAGTTGACAAGTCATGGAAGCGTCTGCAGCGCAATACACGTAATAGTGCAGTGGTGTAAAAAGGGGTTGGGTTGGGTGGAGTGAGGCTGGTGGTCTCTGTTTGTTGTGACAGGAGTGCGCGACATGTGAAGAGCTAAAGCAGTGAGTCAGTGAGCTCGTGAGACTGTGTTGACCTGTAATGAAGACAATGATGTGGGGGGTCGGGTTGTTGTGAGTAGGGCTGGCATAAGAATTGCGTGTCCCTATGCGAAACGGTTTGCACGGGGCCCAGTCTAGGTAGGGGTAGGCATAACGTCAAAATTAGGATTTTGTAGTAGAAAATACATTCATCTTTGCAATACATTTTTATTACATGAACGATGACAATGTCGTATTTTTTAAATCGTATTTATTATGTTGTATTTATTATATATTTATATATTTAGCAATTACAGTAGATTTCCAGGAGGCCCTGGAAAATCAGGTGGCGCAAAAAAAAAAACAAAAAAACAACAATTGTTGTCATTTATATGTTATAATGGTTTAATTTAATAATTTACATCTTCTCCAATACAATAATAATAATAATAAAGAGTAGTACAGTATTTCTCGTGGTTACGCAGTCCCATCTGCGACCTACATATTTTGCCACATCTAACGCAAAGATAGCCATTGTCCGCCTGTGGTCGACTCGATTTAGATTCTCTTTTCGCTGTCTACGTCTGTCTTCGGCAAGGATTTCCTTTTGGTCTCAAATTCCGCGGCCTTTGTAAGTGATCTCCAGCTGTCTGCTGACAGGTGCTCTTCGAAGTCAGTCAAAGCAAATAGGCGCCTAAGCTTGTATTTAATGCGTTTCCGTGAGACAACTCTGTTACGCCGACCACCTTTCGTCTCACCAATACCAATAAGACAAAAAAAGTAAAAGTAACTTTTCAGACTTTAAAATCCATGGGGAAAATGATGTGCAGCTCCTCTGTTTCTATGGCCACTGGCTAACGAGTGTGTGATGTGGCCAACACAACGACCAATAACATTTATTTTACCCATAAAAGTCAAGTGTCTTTACAATTGGATGGATTTAAAAATCACTGTCTCCACTAGGATTCGAACACGAGACTACCATGCGCTGATCTAATACTGTTTTATAAATGAGGTAGAAGTGGCCGAATCGGTGGCAATAGGTGAGCGGAAGGTGAGTGGAAGGTAGCGCCAGCGCCGCTAGGTAGAGGTGGAAAGGTTACTAAGTAAAAATAAGGATTACAACGAAATACAAATACCCTGTGTTACTAGTGTAAGTGATTAGATCATTTATTCTGTAATGCTTACCCAAATGAATAACAGTCCATCTTTAGACTGGACTTTTGGCTATTTCTCCGCGTTATTTTAGATAAGCTTTAGCATAAACTAATGGTGCAATGTCGTCATAAAATAGTGAGAAGTAAGGGAAGTCACTCGAATTATCTGATCTTTTAACACAATAGATTTATTATTAATATTGGAGATTTTCACGATATACTGAACAATGTCAAGGACGCTAGATTAAACTTCAATGTTGCCAACTAAAATAAAGCTACAAACGGAAGAGCTGAGAACATTTGATTCTGCTGTGGTACAAAATGCAAAAAAAAATAAATAAATAAATAAATAAAAACAATAATAATCATAGAACTTTAAAACAACAACAACAGCTAGATCTACACTTCTTTTATGTTATACACCGGATACACCGAGAATAGTTTTTATTTCTGGATTTGCCAGCGTCACATCCAATCTCCATAATAATATATATCGTTTAAAAAAAATTAATTAGTCTTTAATTATTAAAAAAAACAACAACTTTGATTTGCTTTTTGTTATAAAGATTATTGCTACGACATTGGATAGATCAGTTTTATAGTGCTGTTTATGTGACTTAAGTGCAGCACGGAGGTGAGGAGGGTGCTGGAATTAAAAAAAAACACCAGTAATAATTAATCGATAACAATCAACAAGGTATAACCCCCCTTCCCCACCAATCACCAACCTCCATTTATTTTCGTAACTTTTCTCGCTCGCATTTTTTTTTTTTAAGATTCAGCATATTTGTTTTTTTTTTTATATTGTATTCCTACGCGTGTTTTTCCTGCGCGAACTGATGTATGATGGGAGTCAGTCAACCGTGGCTGGCTAGATGTGCATGGTTTACCATAAAGTGCTCCACACTAGGTCGACATTCCCAGTAAAAGGATCGCGAGGCCCGAGGTTTTACCGGATTTCTGTATGAATGCGATTTCATTCATTACTGTCAGGCCAATGAAAAATCAATGAAAATAAAATAGATGCACCTTATTGCTGTATGGCTGATTGTCTCAGAAGACAATGGGTGCACCCAGACAATGAAATGGCCCAACTGATCTACTAAAGTAACAGTAATTTATCTTAAAAGCAAATCCCGAGACCTTTGGTGAAGAGATTATGGGTTGCAAATGGATGCACCCAGACAATGAAATGGCCCAACTGATCTACAGCAGCAACAGTAATTAATCATAAAGCATATAACGAAAACGTAGATTAAGAGTTCATGGGTTGCAAATGGGTGCACCCAGACAATGAAATTGCCCAACTGATCTACTCAGTATCAGTATTAATCTTAAAAGCATATCCCGAGACCTTTGGTAAAGAGATCATGGGTTGCAAATGTGTGCACCCAGACAATGAAATGGCCCAACTGATCAACTGCAGTAACAGTAATTAATCTTAAAAGCATATCCCGAGACCTTAGATAAAAAGATTATGGGTTGCCCATGCATTATAGTTCCTCTCTCCTCTTTTTTTGTGTGTGATCCCAAGCTATTAATAGATAGATTTTGGGTGTATCCGGTCTAAAAAAAGAATTATTACTAAGCAATGTTTTTAAAAGATAATAATTATTTGTGCACTTTTAAGCTCTCCAGAATCAAATTTTCTAAGCTCTTCTGTTTGTCTTGGCTTATCAACTTGGCCACCTTGTTCTTCACAGCTGAGAACCGCTGTTTTCTAATAAACTTTATATATAGAAAAAAAGAGTAACTGGCGCCTAAACCAGGAGGAACACGTTAGCGTTTTGCTGGCTATCCACCTAGGAAAAGGAAAAAATGTTCATTCAAACCTCAGCCGCTTTCCAGGTATACCCAAACATGGGCAAGGATTCGGAACAGATATGAACCGCGGGCCATAGTTTGGGCATCACTGAATTATATTTGGATCAGATATCAGGAGTAGCCAGTGAGTTGGAGCTTTGTTTTACTAAAACATAAATAAACGCATCTTCCTTTTGCTTTATTGAGAGTTCTTACACATTTTACACACACACACACACATTAAAAGTTGCCTATGGTCTAGCTGCATATAGGCTTAGTTTTTAGTATCCCCGGCACTGTATTCAATGACCAAATGTTTCATTAACCAGTGTTTCAGTCTAACACCGTTTCAACCATATGATTTCATCGGAACTTTATATTAAGATAGTTCAATTTTACCCTCTTTTGTGGCAACATTGACACTGACCTTGATGTACTCACGTTCGATCGTGTTATTTCAAAATCACTGGTTGGTTCGTGCCATACGATAAAAAACAAAAACAAAAAACAAATTCCAAACAGGAAGTGGTCTCATTGTTGATCATCATGTTTGAGTTTTAGTGCCATCTAATTGGGTCTCTCGGCGACGCCTTTGTTCTGCAAAGGTAAAACAAATGAAAGGGTGGACATTTGCTAATGCAACGTGTAGAGCAGCGGTTCTCAACCTTTTATGCCTGGCGACCCCTTTCTACAATCCCCCACTCTGCCGCGACCCCCCCCCCACACACACACATACAGCAATAGTAGAGTAGACAATAACAATCCATATTTTCGATGGTCTTAGGCGACCCCTGGCAAATCATCAATCGACCCCTAAAGGGGTCGCGACCCACAGGTTGAGAAACCCTGGTGTAGAGCCTCTATTTACTTTGAAAAAAATGTTCTGAAACACTTTGTGTAGAGAATACATTTTACAAACGAAGTCTATTTAAAATAAAAATAATTTAAACAGGCAAAATAAAAAAAAAATCATAAAAAAAAAACTAATCTAAGAGAAAGAACTCTGCTTTTACAATTTCACTAATTCGATATCAAACAAAATAATCAATTACTAATTATTAACTGACTTATTAGTTAATTTTTAAAATCGATTTATGTTTTGTCAGGCACAATAAATAATTGTTTAAAGTTTTAACTTGATCCGAGAATGGGTGTGGGAATAATTACGTGTTGAATTATCTAAGGGGACAAAACACTACATATTTAGCCGTATCCGAGAAAACTGAAGGATTCATTTCTCTTGTTGATATCAAAACAAATAATTAATTACCTCTAATTAATTGACTAATTGGTTAATTTTGTAAATTGATTCATGTTTTATCTATGCCAATGAATATGTTTGCAAAATTTCAACATGATCAGAGATTGGGTGTGGGAGAAATAACCTGTTCAAACTCTTTACCAGACGGAGTGAGTTGATATAAGATTAGTAAATGACGGTAGATTTGTGTATTAAGCGACAACGGAAGTTTGTTATATTTAGCAAATACTTCAATGTGATAACCTAAGAAATGGTGGCTATAGGTTTCCTTCCAATATGAGTCTAAGCAGGATGTGTTCTTTCGAAAGAAGAAACTGATTATCTCAATCCTGATGTGATATTGTAAAAAAAATTTCAATTATTGTGTTCTTTTATACTAAAAAATTTAGCAGAAATTTATGAAGATATTCCTTTCGTTTTTAAACACATTTTAAAGGCTTGTTTAAAAAAAAAAGTATTTTTTAAGTCTTAGTTCAATCATACGATGTTCCCTATGTCTGATATCCACTTCTGGATGTCCCCTAAGTCTGGTATCCACTTCTGGATGTCCCCTAAGTCTGATATCCACTTCTGGATGTCCCCTAAGTCTGAATTCTACTACTGGATGATCCATAAATATTTTATTCACTATTGGATATCTTTAAAGTCTGATTCCCACTTCGGGATATTTTTCAAGTCACAGTCCTATTAGTTTGTACGTGTAGATCCGCTCGGCTCGCTGACAGCCAATTATTTATGAATTTGAATCTTAAAATGTTCCGTTAAACACGTTCTGTAACGTGAAGCTTGCTATATTTCAAGCAATTACCGGAACAGGAAATGAACTTTGACATAAGGACCTTTACATGTCCTATTTCATTACCCAAACGATCACGCTCAAAAAAGTATTACGCAAGTGGAAGAGCAATAAGTCGATGTTTCCCATTGGTGACTTATAATACCACGTGATTGACTCGGACATTATCAGTGGTCACCCAACTTTTAGTGTTATTATTGTAGCGGACAATAACAGCTATTTCCTGTCTAGTTTCACTTATTTTTAGTCCTGACCAGTTACAACGTAGTCCATCCCCTCCCCTCACCGAGGATACAAAAAATATAGTCTTAGGATCCATGAAATGTTTAAATGTTACGCAGCTGCCTCTCCTTTCCCTTTACATATCTATAAACACCCGTAGTGTGAAATTGAATTGAGTAAAGGCTGGACACGTGACATCTGCCTTTGGGTGGGGGCGACAAATAATGGTAGTTTAACCTTACAAGTAACTCTGTTACTTAAGTTGTCGTACTTTAACCGTGAAACGACTAGCATGAATGCCATTGAACTTAGATAACTGAAAGCCTGGGCAGTAGCTAGGGTCGGCAATGTGTTGTTCACCTATTCGTTCCCTCCTTTCGACTCAGCTGTTGACTCCAAGGGGAACTTCAAATAACCGAAACGGTGGACAGCACAATGTAGCTCTCTGAGCTGCCAACTGCCTTTATTTCAACTTCTAAATTTCTTCTCAGAATTAGACTCTCTTAATATTTGACACACTACCCCTAAACACACTACCCATAAACACACTACCCCTATACGCACTACCCTTAAACACAATACCCCTAAACACACTACCCCTAAACACACTACCCCTACACGCACTACCCCTATACGCACTACCCCTATACGCACTACACCTATACGCACTACACCTATACGCACTACCCCTAAACACACTACCCCTAAACACACTACTCCTAAACACACTACCCCTAAACACACTACCCCTGATGCTGAGTAGGTTTCGGTTCGGAGCCACACTGATGATAGACTGGAGTGCACTAGCCACGAACAGGCATCCATCCTCTTTCCCATGTTCGGGTTTAGCCTCAAGGCAGCAATATCTTGTATTCAGAGTCACGCTACACCTAGGTTAGTAGGCAACCAGGGCTAACGAGCCCCCTCCTATCAAGATTTTATTGGTTTAGGCCCCCAGTTACTTGCCTTTGCCGGTTCTCCTGTCACCTATGAAGAATTTATAAAGGATAATGTAAAGATAGTTAATGGAAACTTCACACAGAACAAAACAATCAGTTTGAGATACAATATTTCCTTGAAGGGAGAGAGGGGAAAAGCTAGAAGGGGGAACCGGTTTCTCCTGAGTTTACTTTTAAGCCAAGAAGATTTGTTGTGATAATATACTTATATTTCAAAAGTTGACAGCTTTCATCTTAAATCTTTAAGGCTAAAATGTCTCTTTGGGTCTTAATATTTACAATCTGAGCTGAAATAAGTCTAAGAACATGTCAGTGTTTCTCAAACTGTGTTCCGCGAAACCTTAGTGTTCCGCGAGGCCTGAATAGGTGTTCAAGGAACTACTAGAATAATTAACTAGTTGGCCATCACTTTCATTAATCGCTTTATTAAAATATGCCAAGTGTTCCGCTTAAGACTAAGAATGTGCGAAGTGTTCCGTTAAGGGGAAATGTTTAGGAAGCAGTGTTTTTACGCCAAGCTTCGAGTCAACACACAATTTAAGAACCGTTGAGCTTAGTTACCCCGGCACTGTATTCAATGACCAAATGTTTCATTAACCAGTGTTTCAGTCTAACACGGTTTCAACCATATGATTTCATCAGAACTTTACATTAAGATAATTCAATAAACATAATGTAGACAACCAAGTTTGTGTTAATTGTAAAGTTATATACTTAGCCCACAAATCCAACTTTGTTTTGTTGCTATAGCTAGTCCTTATTACATTTAAAATCTATGCATTGCTGAATATTTGATTGAATACGATATCGACATTCATGGCGTGAAGCTGTGAGTCTCGGAGTCACAAGATTTGAAGCAAGAAGTGTTACCAGGGGCGAAAGAGCGCCGAACCTACAGAAAGCTGAGAGAAGAAGCAGGCCTATCTGCAACTGACCTAACCCACCCATGCCACATATGCGGCCGGCTTTTTAAAGCGAGGATTGGACTTAACAGCCATCTTCGAGTCCATAGGAAATGAGAAATGTGCTCATCTTCGACAAAGAAGAAGGAGCTATATATATGAATGAATGTAAACAATATTCTATTGTACATCGAGATCAGAGTTAGATAAAGGTCTTTAGCAAACAAATTGTCCTGAGATTGGAACCCGAACCTCATTGATGGGTACCAAAGTATTATCTGTCACTCAGCCACACATCCCATATATTATGAATGCAAGTCTTTATATTGAACAGACACTTTTATCAAAGTTTATTTCCATCTCTTTTTTTTTCTAACAATGAAAGGAGAAATGATATTTTCAAAAAAGTGATTTCTGTTTCGTTTGTCAATATAATTTTTTGATTGGACAGATACTAGCACGTGACCTATACGTGCTATTTAGAATTTGTTTTGGTCTGACGATTGTCACATTATTTGTCTCACTTTTTGTCACATCCTACGTCCACATTTTGTTTCTCTCTAAGACGTCGCTTATATTTGCATTAGATATTGAGAAATTTTATTGATTATTTTTGATTTCATCTGGCTTCCTTTCTTTCTGTACAGAACACACTCACACGTGAAATATCTAGGCACACCCATGAATCAATTACACACATTTGAAACTTCCACGAACACACACACATTAAAAATGCCATCTCTTTCAAACTTTGGTTCTAAATTTAGCCTTATGCCAAAAGTTTAAAATTTAAAAAAAAATCAGCAAACGAAAATAAACGCGTATTAAGTTTCAAATGGAATTGACTATGAATCATCTCACAGAAATGAGGGGAATGCCTGGGCATTAGCTATGGTCGGAAAGATGTTGCCAACATAGCAGTTTCTCCGTCTCCATAAATTTGATCTCTCTCCATAGAAGGGCAAGTGACAGTATGGGTCTCAGTAGCGTCGAATATTCTGCCAGTGTGTAGCGCTGTGTGCTTCAAACTGCCAACGTGCCGCCGGCTCATGATTTTTTTTCTCAGGATTTAACCCCATAAGCCTTTCCCATGATTGCGTATAGCTGCAAGGCAGCAGAATTTAAAATTTAAGAGTTTCCTTTCCCCGATGGCTAACAAGCCTCTCCTGCCCGAAGCTTACTGGCTGCCTATCCTTTTCAACGGATGGACGTTTCCACCGGAGACGTCTCGTGAGGCGACGGAGCTGGAATCAGTCAGACAGGACCAAATGCAGAGATGAGATGATGAAGTCAGCAGTGCCCAACCTTCCCTAGCCTGTGTGCCTTAGACATTTTCGACCCCTGTGTCAAAGGCCGCATCATCGCAAAAGAAAGTCGAGTCGCAAGAGTGAAATTTCTATGGAGAGCACCGTGTCACGGGCAACATATGACCCGCAAGGCACAAAAATCGTCATCACAGGTTCACTGGGCTAGTTTTTTTTGCTTGATTGACGTTTAACGTCCGTGTCCGTTTCTATGAAGAAAGCATTACTTTTTTTTAATCTGTCACTTCAAACTTATTGAAAAAAAAATGGGCAGCTAGCTAGCAGTAATTTCACATATTTGATAACATCAACTGATATACTTGAGATGTAGCTTTTTATTAAACTGACGACAGTGAAGTTCAACTTAGTTTCCTTGGCATTGTTTAGTTTATTGTGAAAATCTCCAAAAAGAAAAAAAAAAGATTTCTTTAGTTAGATGTTTGCATGTGTTAGGCTTTAGTTTTTTTTTTGCCAAATGTTCTTAATTAGATGATTAAGTCCTCCGGCGCCATTCAGTGCAGAGTTGAAAGCTGTCTTCACAGAGGTCGGTCACAAGCAATGTTTACAGCCTCGTCCCGTCTGGTGTCCACTGCTTTAACTCTTTCTCTCCTAATCGACGATACCATCGTTGATTTGACCTCATTAAATTAAATTAATGTTTAATTTTTTAAACTTGACTTTGAAATATATAAAAAGAGCATGCATTTCCCTTTAATTCTATACCAAAAACAACATTTTCTGATAACAAACAACAAAGCTACTGAAGCCCAATCATAACAGGGTAGTGAAATAGTAATGAGTAAAATGAAGATTAACAAAAATAATTACGGAGCGAAAGAGTTAAGGTCTTCCTTGAAGGTATGAAGACGTCCCTGTGTAACCTTCTCCTTCTTTCGACCTTCACGTCATTGCTGTCTGTGGTGTGGGGGGGGGACGTGCTTCATTTCGTCTATGGACACGTCCGGCAAATCTCTTTCGACGTTTGGTCATAACCTCGTTAAGTGGACATGTGCCCGTTCGGCTAAAGATCTCTCTGTTGGTGACACGATCTCTGTATGTGACTCCACTGTCTCAGATGTTCATCTAGTTTAAAAAAACAACAACTTTTTTTTTCTCTCTTATAGGAAAACAAAAACAAAAGTAAACAAAAAAAAAAAAAACAACTAAGCAAAATAAAAAAAAAACAACAATAAAAAAACTAAGCAATAACCAAAAAAAAAACGCAATGGTAAAGCCAAAAACGCTGTGTTAAATTTAATTTTCGCAATTAGTTTTGGTCTGCTGCGGGTCATAAAATATGCAGACAAGACGGCCCCAATGCCATGCTCTATTGACAATTGAAATTGCCTTGGTGTTTGACATTACCAAATTTAGCAGAGCAGACGAGAGGATAGGAAAAACCCAGCTAAGTGAAAACCCAGCTTGGTCTAGTTCTGTACAACCATTTTGTCTAAGTTATTTTTATTTCAAGGGAAACTAAAAAAAAAAAAAAAGGCACAATGCCAGGAGGTAATAGCAGACGGTACCAGGCGAACCAGGCACTTAGAAACCTTTTTTTTTTTACAAAGCTTCTATCATCTCACTCTGTCTGTCCGTCTGTCTGGGTTGAATCATGTGCACGTTATTTCTACCACTTCCTCTTCTCGGATCACGTTGACACAATCTACATTTCGACATTGTCTATGACAAAATATAATTATCCGATTATCATCAGTCGTGATGAGTTAATTTTGTTTTATATAGATGTGTACTAAATCAGTGGGGAGATATATTCCCTGTGTAGAGAATTAGGTCGTTCACTAAAAAAATAAATTTAAACTGTAGACTGTTTTAGACTATAAAAACATCTATTTTTATAAGTTGTATATCTAAGTTGCCCTTCCGTCATGGGGTCTCCAGACCCGGAGCTCGAATTCAGACTCGAGCAACATTTTTAACAAATAGCCTTTGAAAAAGGAGCACATAAACTTCTTACAGATTGCCCCCCCCCCACCCCAATAAAAAAAGGTCTACAAATTGATTGGACCATTACTCTCTAAGCAATTCTGTAATCATGAAGGTTGCGCTAAACAACGAAGAAAAAAAAAAGGTATCTCCAATCGAACGCATTTATTACTGTTAGTCTAGAATTAGATTTACTAAAAACTTATTACATGATGGGTTCAAAATAATTTATGCTTTTTTCATCAATATAAGCTTTGTTTTTTTTCTTTTTTTTTTAAAGTATTTTTTTTATATTTTACTTTTATATTGTCTGTGCTATTTAATGTAATTTAATAATGGAAGTATCAAGTGCGAAATGAAGATCCTACTAGACCTGAGAATATTAAGCAAGGATTATTACCGTTGAATGAGTGCAGTAGAGGCATTAATGAAGGGGTGACATCGATAATGACATTGTTAGTTGTTTTTTGTTTTCATTGTCGCTTTGAAAAGAGAAGGCACTGCTGCAAATATTTGACGTAATGAGAGAAAAAAAAAATGAACTTCTATAGCAAGTGATCACAGCGAAATATTTGAAGCATCTCAGCAGACCAAAAGTGGTGCTCTATTCCTTTATTTCGTCTTCCTTCTTACTCTCCCTGCTTCTTTCTTTCTCTCTCTGCTTCTTTCTTTCTCTCCCTGCTTCTTTCTTTCTCTCCCTGTTTCTTTCTTTCTCTCCCTGTTTCTTTCTTTCTCTCCCTGTTTCTTTCTCTCCCTGTTTCTTTCTTTCTTTCTCTCCCTGTTTCTTTCTTTCTCTCCCTGTTTCTTTCTTTCTCTCTCTGCTTCTTTCTTTCTTTCTCTCCCTGCTTCTTCCTTTCTCTACCTGCTTATTTCTTTCTCTCTCTCTCTCTGCTTCTTTCGTTCTCTCTCTGCTTCTTTCTTTCTTTCTCTCCCTGCTTCTTCCTTTCTCTACCTGTTTCTTTCTTTCTTTCTCTCCCTGCTTCTTTCTTTCTCTCCCTGCTTCTTTCTTTCTTTCTCTCCCTGCTTCTTTCTTTCTTTCTCTCCCTGCTTCTTCTTTTCTCTACCTGTTTCTTTCTTTCTTTCTCTCCCTGCTTCTTCCTTTCTCTACCTGTTTCTTTCTTTCTTTCTCTCCCTGCTTCTTTCTTTCTTTCTCTCCCTGCTTCTTTCTTTCTTTCTCTCCCAGACCTCAACTACATTTCTCTTCTTTTTTCATGTGTCTTGCCCCCATTCTTAATGTCTTTCTCAATCTCCCTCCTCTCCTTGTACTCTCTCTCTCTCTCTCTTTCTTCTGTCTTTTTCTCTCTTCTCTAATTTTCTATTTTCCCCAATCCCTCATCCTTTCTGTCTTTATCTCTCTCTTATTTTCCTCCTCCTTTTTTCTCTCTTTTTCTTCTCTGTTCGTCTTTCTCTCCCTCTCTCCTTACATCTTTCTCTTTATTTTTCTCTCCTTTCCTCCTTTCTTTGTCACTTCTCCCCTCCCCCCTTCTATGCAGAACCCTCCCGAGACTAAGATTCCAACTAGATCTAGCTAGTTCAATGGAACCTAATGTTGACTGTTTAGATAACTTTGAACTTGGTTCCGGGAATTCCAAAAAAAGAAAGAGAAAAAAGCTTACAATAAAATCAAACTTTCTCTCGTCTGCCTCTACGTGACAGTCTGGTGTACACGCACAGTCACGTGACGTGACTTCCTTCTGTTGCCTCTGATGTAATCAGCGTCACTTGCCCTACTTCCTTCACCACTGCGTCACGTCGCGCTGGTCCGCGGTCCGATTCTGGCACGAGAATATCCAGCACTATAATTGTGATTAATTTATACTTTCTTTACTAATCTTTTATAAACATTTACAAATCTTTTATATTTTATGTTATGATTAGCGCTTTTTCCGTTTTTCTTTGAGCAATTTAGCGTTCTTTGAGAAACAAAAGCAGACATTTAGTCCTACAGTGATATCTTGTAAGGTACATTATGTAAGTTCCTGGGAA